>NC_090741.1:109479868-109482368 GCF_036898095.1 Palaemon carinicauda
ATTCCATTTTCTTCATGCCTAGCATAGAGGATCACCCATAGTCATGATTCCATTTTCCTTATGTGTAGCATGTTGGATCACCTATCGCTGTGATTCCATTTTTTTATGTCTATTATAGAGAGTTACCCATAGATCTGATTCCATTTCTTTTTCATGTCTAGCATAGAGGATCACCCATCGTTGTGATACCATTTTTCCTCATGTCTAGCATAGAGGATCACCCATCATTGTAATTCCCCTTTTTTTTATGTCTATCATAGAGGATCATCCATCCTTATGATTCAATTTTTTTTTCATGTCTAGCATAGAGGGTGACCCATCGTTGTGATTCCATTTTTTTTCACGACTAGCATAGAGGGTCATCCATCATTGTGATTCCATTTTTTTTATGTCTAGCATAGAAGGTCACCCATCGTTGTGATTCTATTTTTTTATGTCTAGTATAGAGGATCACTTACGTTGTGATTTAATTTTTTTCATGTATAGCATGAAGGGTCACCCATAGTTGTGATTCAAATTTTTTTTTATGTCTAACATTGGGGGTCACCCATCGTTGTGATTCCTTTTATTTATGTCGAGCATAGAGCATCACCCATCGTTGTGATTCAATTTTTTTATGTCTAGCATAGAGGATCACCCATCGTTGTGATTCCATTTTTTTATGTCTAGCATAGAGGGTCACCCATCGTTGTGATTCCATTTTTTTATGTCTAGCATAGAGGGTCACCCATCCTTGTGACTCCAATTGTTTTATGTCTATCATTCAGGATCACCCATCGATGTGATTCCATTTCTTTTTTTTTATTGTCTAGTGTACAAGATCACCAATCGCTGTGATTCCATGTGAATTTTGTTGTTCATTTTTGTTGGACGCCTATTCGAATGAAGAAGAAATAAATAACCTCTCTAAGGATGACTTCCTGCTAGAGGATAAGTTGCCCATCAAAGTCACTCTAGGTTCTCAAGATCCTATTAAGGTCTTGCGCCGGCAGGGAGTTGTCCCCAACAATTCCCGCTTATCGGTGCTACGCATAGCCCATGACGGACTAGGAGGGCACTTTGAGGTGAAGAGCACAACCCAGCTGATCAAGCCTCATTTCTTCTGGCTGGGCTTGCGGAAGAATGTTAGCACTTACGTAACCTCCTGCCATCCGTTCCAAGTTGCCGGTAACCCAAACCAGATAGTGCTAACGGCTCTTCTCCAACCTATTCCATCCTCAGGTATTCCTTTCCCTGTGTTGGTGGAGTATGTAGGTTCGCTGACCCGAAGTAAGGGCAGAAATCGTTTCCGATTAACCTGATCGATCGTTTCACGCGCTGCCTCGAAGTTTTGCCGAATAGGTATGCCAGTGCCTATCATGCTGACCACGAGTTCCCACTGACATTCCTAACGGACTATAACCCAGTAACCTACTTGACCAAGCTCCATAACAAGAATAAAGAGCTCAAGAAGTGGGACATAGACCTACTGAACTATAGCTGGAAGGTTGAGTGCATAAAGATCTCAGGTAAAAGAATAGCAGGTATGCTCCCCCTGCATTAGTGCTCAATGCACAGTGCCATGTCCATAACACGTAGCCGTAGTTAGTAGGTAAATCTAGTTTGTATGGAAAATATTAATATGCCTTGTTGTCTCCCGAGGCTTATAAACTTGAGGAGCCATCTTGGCCTTATTACTTGCCTTTAATTTATTTTATCATTTGCCTGTTGTAAATTGTCCATTTACTTCCATTTTCATTTCTTTCACTGCACTAGGTCACTTAACTTTAACCATTTTTGCATTTTTCATTTTTTTTTTGTTGCTTCACAACCCACATGTTTACTTCTATGTGACACTTAAAGTTAATATACTATCAAAATAAAATAAAATTATGACCCTAGTTGCAGCATAGAAATAAATTCATTATCGTGGTGAGACTCACTGAGGGAGGAGTCATTAAGGCTGGTGGCTTCAGACCTTGCTTGCAGAGTTCTTATCCCGTTTTATGACAAAATCTCTGCAAAAATGGGGGGCTGTGATTCGTGATGATCATTGCGCTTTTTCTTCCAAACAAAAGACACCCCCAGCCAGGATAGGTCGACATGCCACAAGCATCAGAACCCTACCCAGAGCCTCATCACCTGCCCCTCCCCCCCCCCATCCCCTACCCGTCTACTTTCCTGAGGTCTCATTTCAGACATCAAAAAAACCACATGGCCGCTCAACGCTGCCACAAAGGAAAATCGGGAGAAGTCAGGAGGCCTAATGATGGCAGCTGTTGGGAGACGAGACCAAGGCCAATGACCAATGGGACAGCGGTCAGGCCAATGACACCCCCCCCCCATTGGTTGGAAAAGGGGGTTAACTCAACCTAGGAGCGGCTGGGCATCTTACTTCTCTTTCCAGCCTCCACGTAAGTAGGACCTGTGACACTTGCTCCACAAGGGAGGAAACAGAGTCATTTTTATCAAGGGAATAAAATTGCTGTGCTAAAGTCATCAACGGTCTATCCAATTCCAC
>NC_090741.1:109487368-109492368 GCF_036898095.1 Palaemon carinicauda
GTTGTAGCTGATTTTTTTGTACCCTAAACTTGACAGGTTTACTTTTTATTTAATTTGTATTAAAATCTTGCTCTTTCACCTACTAATGACTAACAGAGCAAAGCTACTTTTGTTAGGCAGTAATGTTAAGAAAAGGAAAATTATAGCAATTGAAACGCTTAACTACAAAATCAATGCTACTTAAGCACATATAATCTTCAATGAGATCTGCTTGAAAAAGCGTCAACTTCTGATATATACTAATTATAAGCAGCATGATTCCTCAGCGCATAATGATCATTTGACTGATTGATTGGAAGTTTTCTGGCATCTTGACATCTAGGTCATTAAAAATGATCAGAAGGACCATCCTCCAGAGACAACTTGATACTAAGAAGATGGAGAAGAAGCTACATGCCCGACGGACCTGCCTGGAGGAGTTGACTGCCATATACCAAGGAACTACCAACCCAACAAAAGGAATTGGAGAACCCATCGGGGACTTGGTCTTTGACACCAAACGTGACTCCTATAATGGTCTCGACGAAATCAATCAATTCCATGACCTCCTCTTCTCAGAGAGCCTTTCCACGCCCTCCAATCCCTCAAGAACTGTGACGGGAGTTAAAAAATTAAAATTATTCCTTGAAAAGGAAATTTCCGTCAAGGAAGGGAAGATCGGATCCCAGAGAAGAAAAAAGACTACATCAATATTACAACTTTCTCCTCTTCGCTTATCATGGTTAAGATACTGAAGCTAGGCCTGAACTGCCACTTCATATCTGGCCCCAGACCTATGGACAAGAGGCTTAAAGTTGAATTGCAGATTGACTCCATTCTTAACCACCCCAAAAAATAAAAAGCCACCCTTTGTAAAATAGACACCCTTCAGCCCTCCTGCTTGCTAAGGCCCTCACAGACCTAGGTCAATACAACAGTGGTATTTTTTCCAGGACCATACGGACTGTAGCAAAGGAGCTTAAAAAAGAAGCTGACATCGGCATGTGGAGAGCAGACAAGAAAGAAAGCCTCGTCCACCATGACACCGAGGATTACCATGGAAAAACTGACTCCTTCTAGGCTGATACTTCAATATTCCAGTGACTTATTTCCAATCCCATAGAAGACATCAAAAGAGAGGCCAACTACTTTATCAATGTCATTAATGCGACCTCTAAAGCTGTCCTCTTTCAGGACAGGACTGGTGATTTTTTGCCAGGTTACCTCTATTGGAATATGAAGACCCATAAACAGGGAACCCTCACCGCCCAATCATCAGCCAGTGCCCAACTCCGAGGTATCAGCTTGCTGAAAAGCTCAATACTCTTCTAACCCCTTATGTATATGACCAATACATCGTGGCTTCTTCTACCCAGTTCCTGCTGAATATCAAAGGGCATTCCAGTAGAGTTATCAGCTCTCTCGATGTGGAGTCACACTTCATCAAGATTTCTGTAGATGAGACCATCCAACTTATCCTGGTTCATGTCTATAGTGATGATCCGACCCCTCCAATTTACATTCCCATACATACACTCTGCAATTTCTTGGAAATATGAACAAAGGCCACTTTCAGCATCCATCGTGGAGACAAGGCACGAGCCAAACCTTGAGATACTACTGCTATAGAGTTATTGGGTCCTTTGTATAGCCAGGCTGGTTACGGCTCATTTCATCCTTGCCAACACCTACACAGAATAGTATGGCCTATTCATTACACATTCTTCTCTTTCCTCATACACGACCACACTGAAACACCAACCAATACTACTTCTTCTCAATAGGTTAAATATTGCAATGCCACTGTTCAGTGGCTACTTTCCTCTTGGTAAGGGTAGAAGAGACTCTAGCTATGGTAAGCAGCTCCTCTAGGATAAGGACACTCCAAAATCAAACCTTTGTTTTCTAGTCTTGGGTAGTGCGATAACCTCTGTGCCATGGTCTTCCACTGTCTTGGGTTAGAGATCTCTTGCTTGAGGGTACACTCATGCACCTATTCTATCTTGTCTCTCTTCCTCTCGTTATTTGCAAGTTTTTATAGTTCATATATTGAAGATTTATTTTAATATTGCTCTTAAACATCTCTTTTAGTTTTTCCTTATTTCCTTTCCACATTGGGCCATTTTCCCTGATGGAGCCCTTGGCCTTATAGCATCCTGCTTTTCTAACTAGGATTGTAGCTTTGCAAGTAATAATAATAATAATAATACTAATAATAATAATAATAATAATAATAATAATAATAATAATAAAAACGATGTCAAGGTGAAGTTTCTTCTAGGCATCCTCTTCACCAACTTCTACATGGGAGTCCTTTAGGTGCCAGATTTTTACATGTAGAACGCTCGAAACATACCTAAGCTAAATTGTCGACACCTTTGTGAAATTGCAGCTCCATCATATTTATGCTGAATTATCATGACAGTGGCTGCCTTCCTCTTTAGGACGTCCTGGTCTTGATTGCTGAGCATAGTTTCAACTCTGTCATCTGCATAAAATGGTTGAAGTGAATGTCCCTTAGGGTAAAAGACCTTTACTATTCAAGTGTACTTTTGTTGGGCATTCTCTTATTGTTCTCCCTGGTCGGAGACCCACAAGGAACTGGATTGGATAACCCAAGTCACTGTGAAAAACAGCTACTCCAACAGGGAAGTCAGGCCTCACTGACATAGGAGTTGAGAGACAAAACAGCTTGCCTGATGCCGAGTCCCACTCAACAAGTGTTTTGGCCAATCAGTGCCTAACAATGGCAGCTCAGCTCAGCATTACTCAGATCCCATCTCACACTAACAAATGAGAGTTTTTCAGTAGCCTGACTGTGATGGATCCACTTTCGGCAAGTGCGTAAGCCAATAGAATAGCTCCTCCATCCCAGTCTCAGTACTTACTCTGCTCAACGACTAGCTCATGATTTGACTAACGACCAAACCTGTACAAATAGAGCCAGCACAGTGTACAGTACATCGTCCCACTTCTAGCAAGAGGATGAGAGG
This sequence comes from Palaemon carinicauda, assembly GCF_036898095.1. Classification (NCBI taxonomy): domain Eukaryota; kingdom Metazoa; phylum Arthropoda; class Malacostraca; order Decapoda; family Palaemonidae; genus Palaemon; species Palaemon carinicauda. The sequence continues at coordinate 109,490,341 of NC_090741.1, forward strand.
AAACACCTTCTACACTTGCAGAATGCGTTGTAGCCGACTCTTTTGTACCCTGTTCTTGACAAATTTTATTTTTAGTGAATTATTAGTAAAACCTTAGATTTTTTTCTACGTATTTTCCTCCCCTACTTACTGATGACTAACATATCACAGCTACTTGCCAAATGCAGTACTGTTGAGAATAAAAAAAAATGAGCAATTCAAAAGCTCATCTACAGCATCAATGCTATTGAGGCAGCTATAATCTTCAACGAAACACATTATTATTATTATTATTATTATTATTATTATTATTATTATTATTATTGTTGTTGTTGTTGTTGTTGTTGTTGTTGTTGTTATTATTATTATTATTATTATTATTATTATTACAATATGGATGACTTACTCACTAGACAGGGATTATGGATTTTCTCTAAATTAATAAAAAAAAAAAGTGAATTGTAGGTGTTACAAGATAAACAAGTAATTCTCCACTGAAGAACAGGGAATAATGATTAATAGTTCCGTTTTCTGCCATTGAGAGAGAGAGAGAGAGAGAGAGAGAGAGAGAGAGAGAGAGAGAGAGAGAGAGAGAGAGAGAGAGGGGGGGGGAACTTAACAAAAGTAAACCTAAAACGTATGATTCTGATATGATAATAAACGACGTTTTTGTATCTAACACCATGTCGCGCATCTTAGCATCAGAGAGGCTGGGAAAAACTACTTCTCTTCCAGGAATGAGTTTCGAATCTGCATAAAACTGTTGGGCAATGAATTCTATGAAAACAACTAGTCTACATTATATTTAAAAAAAAAAAAAAAAAAAAAAAAACCGAGGAAAAGAAATGGAAAGGGTGCTCCTAAGAAAAATTTTCTTAGTTAGGAATGATTATTATGAATAAGCAAACTTTTGTAGTAACAATCTTGAAAAAATTTTTAAATGTTTTTTTTTTCTGTTGGAATAAAAATGAACGTTATTATTATTATTATTATTATTATTATTATTATTATTATTATTATTATTATTATTATTATTATTATTATTATTATTATTATTATTATTATTAAAGAAATATAAAAAACAGAGAAACTTAATGACAAAAGGGTTACCAATTTCCCCTCAGGAAATGATTTTTTTTTTTCTGGAACTGAAGATTGGAATAACTTCCTCCTATGAGAGAGAGAGAGAGAGAGAGAGAGAGAGAGAGAGAGAGAGAGAGAGAGAGAGAGAGAGAGAGAGAGAGAGAGAGTTCACTTTACCTATTAACATGTGATGTCCTTCTCTCTGTCACTGTCTGGGATCAAGTACAGATCTTTGAAGGATACAAAAGGCGAATCCGGATACACGATGTCATGACTGCGGATTCAAAGATCTTTAAACTCCTCGTCATTTCTCTTAAGATTCATGCTTAAGGGTACCTCGTTTCATTTTTTTTTCTTTTTTTTTCCTTGGTAAATTATAAGGTTATCAAAAGGAGCGATTGAAGTATTGCATCTCTTATATCCATTGAAAGTTCATTATTATATGCTCTTCATCAGATAATTATTCCAGTCTTTCTATGCTATATCAAGCAGCAAGTCTTGTAGTTATTACTTAAATTCTTACTGTATATTGAAATCTAGTTCGTATATACATAATTGAATATAATTACAATCATGTTAAGTATGTCGATTGCAATTCTACATATATTTACTGCGCTGTTACATATGTTGGCAGTCATCGTTACATGCCTTAAGCACTCAATATCGGATTCATCGTTTTGAGAAGTTGGTGAATTTTGATATAAATTCGTATGATATTTGCCATCTTTCTAAAAAGGTTCCGTGAGGCTTATTCGTAGGAAAAGGCTTTATTGATTGATTGATCATAAATCATCTGGCATCATTTTACAAGAGAGAAAAAAATAGGATATTTTTCATGTGAAAATTTACTGTTTCTAATCTTAGGTTTGTGTATTTGGTTTTAAAAGATAATCATTATGTATCATTATGATGAAAAAAATATATATAAAAAATTTAGTTTACATTTGATAGATAAATAAAAATCTC
>NC_090741.1:109494868-109497368 GCF_036898095.1 Palaemon carinicauda
GATACCTCACCCGAAATGTAATTAATATCCGTGACCGTACTTTATCAAGTTAGGATTTCTATTTGTGTTTCATGCCGTTCTATTTTATTACACAGACAACATTGCTTTATTCCCTTCAGGTTTCGTCTCTCCGCCACCTTGAATCTGAGCAACCTTTCCAGGGATCCTGTGTTTCAGCGGACTGCTCCTTTGTGGGTTGGTGAAGTCTTTAGCAAAAAGAAAATGCACATTGCTCATCAACCTACGAGGAGGGAAGCAACGAAGGAGCTTGCAAAAAGAACACTTTCCTCACCCAGATCAAAGTTTTGTTAAAGAAAAAAATATTTTTATTTGTTCAGTTTCAGGATTATTTCACAGTCAATCTTTCCGTTAATTAAATTTAGGAGTTTTACCAAATAAATTCTTGAATTGAAAGGAATATAAAAAGGCTTTCATAATGAAAATCCAAATTTAATATTTTAATGAAGATTCTGCACCAAATGTCTTAGTGACTTTCAGTGAAAGTTACTGATCTCGAACTAAATATCTATAAACTATTATATGTTTTGCATTAGGTTCCTTCACCCTTTACTCTTACAAGAAAAAATTAAAGAAAACAATTTGGTTTCTAATACCCATAAACGAGACAAGCAGAATGTCATGCACCCTTTATTACAATACACAGATATTATTGGAACAAGAATTTTCACCAGAGAAGATATTTTGTGCAGTAAAATCAATATAAATATATGAACTAATACGCAGGGGAAAAAGATCCCTTCCGAGACGATATATCGTGTAGTTAGTCCGAAATAAAAAGGTGTCCGGTTGAATGACAAGTCATTAGAGATGGGTTTTCCGAATCGTTAAACTTGATTATAGTCATTACGCCTTAATTAATTTCACTCTAAACTATTGATTTAATTTAGGGCAACTTGTAACAAGAGTAGCTCACCAAATGTAAACTGACTGATCGAATAAATTTCCTTGAAGTAAATAGAAAAAAAAATAATCATTCGTGGGTGACTATTCTGATAGAAAATGATAATTATCCGAATTAGAAAAGTAAAATCGAGGTTCGTATTGAAATAACTAAGAAATGGATAACACATAACCTAAAGAAAAGGCTAAGGGATGTTTGGGATGAGCCTCGATTTGGAAAACGCTCCGATTTTCCAATTTCGAATCCATTTGTCAGTGGATGAAGCGTTTTTTTTTACACTGACACGCCATCTAATATCCTGACAGAATCTACTTCTTCCAATTTTTCTTGATACTTCAGCTTTAACTCAAATATATGATGACTCAGGTGATAATCGTTATTGAATGTTTCGGTATAGCTCTCTCTCTCTCTCTCTCTCTCTCTCTCTCTCTCTCTCTCTCTCTCTCTCTCTCTCTCTCTCTCTCTCTCTATATGTATATATAAAATTTTATATACATACATGTATGAATATGTATCAACCAGATTCTCCTCCAAATGAACATTCGGGCTAAACACTTGTATACAATTGTGACCAACAGACAACCGCTCAAAATTCCATTCCAGTCTGCTTAAGATCTTATATAAATTTTACATAAGTATGACATATGAGCGACAGGCTGATTAGTCTTCACTAATATTGGAATTAAGGCATGGTCAGATGTCCCGACAAGAGAACCCACCTTAGTCTTTATAACGCTAGGGAAATCAGTATGCATTAGATCTAAGCAGTTACCAGACCTGTGAGTAACTTCACGTATCATTTCCTCACAGCCTGATTGAGAGACAAAGTCCAAAGCTATTAAGCCAAGGAAATCAGTTGAGTAAACCGAATTTCATTACTCTGCAAGATGATAATTGAAATCACCAATTAAAAAAACATATGTTTATATCAATTTTTATTTAGCCATAATGGTAAGAGGACAATCAAATATTGAAGCATCGATGTTTAGAATCCAGTATTAACTTGAAAATTCTGCAGCCTTGAATAGTCGGCAAATATAACATATTCTTTAAATAGGAAAAACCCGCACACTTTCTTAGTAAACATAATCTATTATTTCACTAAAACCTTTTTGCTCTGAGTTTGACGGCATTGTAAGTTACCTCGAGGATCTTTAATATGGCAAGTATTCTTGTATAAATTTTCTGTTCCCCTTGGAATGAATTCCATATCTCTTTTCTGTTTCTTTCAATTCATTCAAAATGAATACTAGTAGGCTACGTGGACTTTTGAAATCCAATTTGAGATATATTTAAAATTAGGTTCAAGAAGAACAAGCAACGAACAGAATCTATATCTCTGTTTGAAATGTTTGATCTCGATGGCTGTTGTAGGGGATGTGGTAAAGGCTTGGCATGAAAGTTATGTTCCTATTCTGGCAAATTCTATGTAGTAACACACTCCCTAAGGCTTCGTGTTATTACAGGTAAATATCAGATATTCTTCAATATCATCTTAATATTTGAGTGGTTATTGTATATCTTATGATGACACTAATGATAAAGGAATGGAAAAATTAATAAGGATAAATCTTAAAA
>NC_090741.1:109499868-109522368 GCF_036898095.1 Palaemon carinicauda
TTTGTGTGATTGGGATTTTCTTTGGAACCGTGTTGGCGGATGTTTTCATTACGGTTGCCTTCCGGATATTTTTTGGTTTCGACTCTAACGTTGGAATTTGTTGATAGCGTTAATACGGAAGATGTTTAATATGGAAGGATTAGTGGACATTAAAATTTTTAACTGTATCATCAATCTTAAATTCCTAGTTTTTTTTTTATCGTTGTCTGTAATTAGGTCGAAATGGCGTTCATATTGCAGCCATAACCTGTAAACAGTGAGTCGTATGGAAATAATTTTTCCTTTCCCTTGCCTTCACCAGTGTGTAGCAAAAAAGATATATTTTGATATCATTTTTGATTTCCAAGTTTTACTTTTGAGGTTTATAGCTAGCATTTTCAAGCGAACCTTTTTCCTGGGGGAAAAATAATCCTAATTCTAAGCAGGACTGGAGTATGGGAATTTCTATTCACATCTGAAAGAAACAACCAAAAGTAAAAGGGTATCTATGTCATTACCCTGATTATTTATACAAATGCTTTTTTGTATTTTTCATTTCGGTTTTCTTCAAACTAAACTAGATTACAAGAAGTTTAAAACCTGGAACCAACTTCAGACGCGCAATCGCACCATCTCTGGTCAAATGGTCCTTTGAGCATTGGTAACCATAAAAAAAAGACTCTTATGATCGGGTTGTTATCATTTAATTCATCTAACAGACAGGCAGTCATACTGGTTAGTAATCCCGCAAAATAATCTCTTTGGTGGATGCAATAGGAATATCTACGTAATGATTGTGCACTATTGCTCTTTTCTTTGTTTTTCCAAATTTTCACCATACCAAACTCTCAAAATGAATAGATTAATAATATAAATATTTGAATGATAACAAACAGGAGGAATAGAAAAATCGAGGAGTAAGCAAAGTCTCCACTAAACACTCAGTTTCTTTTCGTAAAACTATCAACAATCGCATAAAGCAAATGGTCGTAAGTCTCTCTCTCTCTCTCTCTCTCTCTCTCTCTCTCTCTCTCTCTCTCTCTCTCTCTCTCTGGTGAAATGAAAGTATTTTCTTTGTTCACCATACGGTCATATACATTTGTTCAATTATGATAGCCTATGCAAATTTTATCTTAAACCTTATAAGAAAAGGAAACTGACACGCGTCATCTACGGAATTTACTGTCCACTTTTGGAAAAAAAAAAAAAAAAAAAACTGAAACACATTTCATTTTGTGTGTCTGGCTGCCTCTATCTTTGAATGTCTTTGTGGTCGTGAGCATTTGTTTTTCTTCAAAACCACTAAGTATCTCATATATTTTGGCAAATGTATCTTCTAGGGGGATATTGCCTTACGAGCCATTCAGTGTAAACAACAAATATTGGTAAAACTCTTTGGTGAAAGATATATAGATGTCAAATTTCTGGTGAAAATTCAGTTTAATGAGGATGAAAAAGTTCAACATGCTGAAATATTGTTTTCAGTTCGGATCACTGAAGGGACATTTCTATCTCTTTTCATGATCCCTTTAGTTATTTAAGTTTTATTAGTAAGTGAAAAATATGGTGATCTTGAGTAGTCGAAACAAAAGCATTTGAAAACCATATCTACTTCGCTAAAAATAGATTAAAGAAACAGAAAACTTTTATCAAGAAGAATTTTTCAATTCTGTTTATTTTTCAAATAAAAGAATAATCCATAATAGGATAATGTTAGAATGTTTACTTATTAAAAACTTTAAAAATTTTAATAGAAGCATCAACACAAAACAGTTTCATCCCAGTCCTTTTAGGCAATATAGCTTTGCTGAATTGAGTTTAATCAAACATGTCCTGGTTGTATTCTCTTTGCGTAGATGAAATATCATTCAATAATTACCTCGTTATAATTGTGCTTTGATATGATTAACTTTGGGTGTAATCGGATTAGTATTTGTTAGGTGTGGTAATTATTGGTCTCCCTTGAAAATCTTCCATTATTATCACTCAGCATTTATGTTCAGGAATAAATCAAAGATTTTTCCTTTAAATAAACCCAACTCGGGTTTATTTAAAGGAAAAAAAGGTAGAGATTACGATAAGAATTTCATTGCCAAACTTGACCATCAGAAAATATAGATAAAATAAACATTTGCTGGTACTCAATTTACTAAGTTTAAATTTACTTAAAGAAATTTATAAACCTAGGTTTATTAGAAGTGAAATATATTCATAAATCCAAGAGTATATAAGATGTTAACACTACAATGGTCTGCAGACAATAACCGTCATGCTTAAACTAACCTGCTATTAATAGGCCATAAAGTTAAGTAGAATTAAGGTACCATGATACCATCTTTGAGACAGTACGTTACGCCCATGAGGTTGAGATTCACCTCTCTTATAATACCACATTTCTTTACTGTTGTGGTACATTTGAAAGTTGTCAAATATTTCCACTTGTTTTCAGCAAATATGATTTACAATATTATTATGAAAGAATTGTATATAATTAATGAATTATTTATACTTGAATTGCTAATCTCGGAATATAATCAAGGCCAGAAAATGGTTCTTAACACAATTTTCTGAATCACCGGAATATACGATTACGTTCATAAGTAACTGCGCTGTGTACTTTTATTATCCATCATAATTGAAAAGAGATATTTCTATTTTTATGAACTCTTTTTGAATTATAAGAGAGAATTACTACATATAAAATATATCTAATATAAAATATAAAAAAAATCTTCATTAGTTAAAACTACGTCATTTTTGTTAGTATGCCATGAAATAAAACTAAATATTCTGAAATGTGAACGATATAGTCAGAGCAGTCAACCACACGTGGTCTTTCTAAATAACAGCATGAGAAAATTTGCCTCTCTGAGACCCAAATGTTGGTATGCCTGAAAAGCCAAAATAACATTATTGCATTAACCTACTTATCGCTGACCAGACATTGAGATCATCATATGCACATCAAGTAGGCTCATGTCTAAAATATTCTTTTTTTCTTTTTAAACCAATAGACCTGGTATTGACATTAAACTCTTAAAGAGTATTTGAGAATTTAAACAATAGATGTTTTTTTCCTACAAAAAAAAAAAAAAAAAAAATATCGGTCTTAAATTAAGAGTAAGCCAATACAATGATTTGATAGATAACTTATCCCTTTAAATCAGCCACTTCATGGGAACTTGCTGCCCGAGCTGTGTAGTTGCCAGACGTTGCTTTTTAGGTTGACAATTTGTCCGAAAATAATAGTAGCCTACTCAGTATCGTCACTTATGAACGTGACTGTACCACGGTAACCATAATAGGTCTCTGATTCTATGGCAATTTATGTACAGCAACAAATAGGATCATATTGTTATAGTCGCAAAACTAGCTTCATAATATCGTATTTCAGGAAAAGATGAAGAACATTTTTCCCATAAACTAGATTTGATAAGTAGGCCTAATAAGGAAGTTTACGTCTTTCTCCACCAAAGACAAAAACCCTTTCTATTTACAAATCTAATAAGACGCGGAATTGTTGTCGGATTAAATGAGTATTTGCTCATCGTTGTTACTTAAAAGAAAGGTAAGTTTACTTGAATTTCCAGACAGGAAGAAAGAAGTTGATTTGTCCATCCCTATTATCCAGGGAAATTTCTTCGACGTTTAAATTAAAGATGTATCAAAATGAATGCCATGTTATATATAAATAGCAGAAAAAGAAACAAAGAGTGTATTCATATCTTAAGTCAATGTTTACATCGATAGCCATTAAAAAGCTTAAATGTGTAAGATAAACTTCTTTTTCAGAGTATTTATAGTTTATCGGGTGTTTGGAAATAACATCAAAATGGAAACCTTTTCTACAAACTCGGCAATAAAGACAATTATCCGCCAGGGAAATAAAGAACGAGAGGACCGGATACTCGTACATAATTCGAGTGTGGTGCAATTCAAGCATTAGTCTTTGCGAGTCAAAAGGAATTTCGTGTGTAATGTGAACTTATATATAATGTTCTCTTTTATAGTGTTTAATAGATTCTTTCTGGATTAAAACCTTAAGATGAATGTATTTTTAATTTTTTTTTTCTGATGAGAAAACTTCTATTAAAAGATGGTCGCAAATTCTCGCCATTTTCAAATTTATCTTGAGTGATATCTTTTAATATTTTCCCAATATGGGCATCGGGTATTATTTTTTTAAGTCATTTCTTTAGCATATCCATTGAGAAGCCACAAAAATCTTCAGGTATCTAATAGAATTACTGATAATTCCTTTAAGTCCTCTACAGTTGATTGACAATCCATCTGCGAAGGCATTGTAACCCAGTAAAACCTATTGAACACCTGTAAACTTAACAAGTCAACCATGTACCTGGTAGTTAGACGAATGTGATGGGTCGCAATAAGGGGTAAGAACAGTGTAGAGCAAGATCTGCATCCTAGAAACCTTGCTCTCATAAGCACCAGAAGTTTAACAGCGATAGCATCTCAGTCAGCCACTTGTTAAGATGCTACTGCTAGAGAGTTATGGGGTCCTTTGGCTGGCCAGACAGTAATACAATGGATCCTTCTCTCTAGTTACGGTTCACTTCCCTTTTGCCTACACATAGGCCTACATCGAATAGTCTGGCCTATTCTTTAAAGATTCTCCTCTGTATTCATACATCTGACAACACTGAGATTACCAAACAATTCTTCTTCAGTTAAGGGTTAACTACTGCACTGTTATTGTTCAGTGGCTAATTTCCTCTTGGTGAGGACAAAAGAGACTCTTTAGCTATGGTAAGCAGCTTTTCTAGGAGAACGACACTCCAAATTTCAACCATTGTTCTCTAGTCTTGGGTAGTGCCATAGCCTATGTACTATGGTCTTCCACTGTCTTGGGGTGGAACTCTCTGGGTTGAGGGTACACTCGGGCACACTATTCTATCTTATTCCGCATCCTCTTGTTTTGTTAATTTCTTAGAGTTTATATAGAAAATATTTATTTTAATGTTATTTTTCTTAAAATATTTAATTTTGCCCTTTTTCCTTTCCTCACTGGACTATTTTCCCTGCTGTGGCCCTGGGCTTATAGAATCATGCTTTTCCAGGTAAGGTTGTAGCTTAGCAAGTAGTGATAATAATAATTTGAAACCATTATATGTATGAAGGAAAAGACTTATTGTTAATTAGGTAAAGTGAGTAAATTAATGAGTGTTTTCAGGCGTAAATTTCGCGCATGCGCCTTATTTGTTTATTTGGTTGGACGTGAGAGTTCTGGAAAGAAGGCGGCATCTCTGGACGGTGATAAGGCCTAAGCTAATTCTTTTCCAGACGAGCTAACTGTTGTAAAACTAGAGAGAGAGAGAGAGAGAGAGAGAGAGAGAGAGAGAGAGAGAGAGAGAGAGAGAGAGAGAGAGAGAGAGAGAGGATGAGGTAGTCGTTAGAACTGGATTTTGAGCTTCAATAGGTGGGTTGTTACATAACTCTTTGTTTTGGGTTTCCAATAAAAGTGGAAATGGGACAATCCCGGAATGAGGACAACGGAATTACAGAAAAGGGGAGATGATCACCAGAGAATAGGCAGAGATTCTCACAAAGAATCTTCTTCTTCTTCTTCTTCTTCTTCTTCTTTGTATATAAAGAGTAGTAGAAACGGAAAATTGATTGTTTTCTACTGAATTGTTTTAGTCTAACCTGATCTCTTATTTTTTCAAGTTAAGTTTGTTTTAGTACATATGAGACATTTTTAAAAGCGAAAAAAAAAATGGTTTTACTTTACCTTTATAATTTTCGTGTCTCTGTTATGTTTTAACCACAGTGTATCAAACACGAGTTTCCTTTTGTATTATTGTATTTATTAATATTAAAAAGAATATTCATAACAATTCTTATCGTATATACGGTAAATATTTCTGAGACATAATGCTGAGGATTTGGAAATTGAAGTTATACTTTCGTAAAGGAAAGTCAAAAGTCGAAAAAGAAAGTCATTAGGAGAGATAAATGAAACCACAACAAAAATAGAGAAAGTGATTCCTTTCTCATATAGGTCTCTCTCTCTCTCTCTCTCTCTCTCTCTCTCTCTCTCTCTCTCTCTCTCTCTCTCTCTCTCTCTCTCTCTCTCCTTGATGTTCTCTTTATAGTAGTTTATCAGACTGAGGAAAATACTTTTAGAGAAATGATTCCCAAACGACTTTTCTTCTTCTTCTTCTTCTTCTTCTTCTTCTTCTTCTTCTTCTTCTTTTTCATGGTTAAATCAATCACGGCTAAATAATCTCATGGAATAAGAATCCATTTCTGTAAACTCCAAATAAGGAATAGAATGTAGGCTATTAGGCAGTTGGCATTAGGGCTCAGCATTTAATACCTGTCCCGATAAGGACAACACCGTCTACAGAGGTCAGAAGGAGTTCGATTTAAAATTCAAATATTCAAAACAACTTTCGCGTTTCAGATAAAATCTAGGAATATGAGAAATGAAGAGATCCTGGGTTGCATTAATTAAATGTCTCCTTTTATGGTTCGTATTATGAAACGATTATTTTCTGTCTTTTTTTATGATTAAACAGCTTCAGTAAGAAAAAGAGTAATTAAACACAAATATCCATCTAATACATAAAACGCAAGAGATATCTTTATACTTCTTCTGTGTGTAACATAAGTCTAAATAAAGCAGCACCAATTTTTAGACTCACCTTCATCCAGACACTGACCCCAACATGAGTTGGCAGTGGGAAGTTGGTCCACTTTAACATGATCCTCGCAGTGATACGTATCGTCTTTAGAATCTCGACGAGCTTTACCAAATTTTTATATTAATCGTAGTTTCGTCGGAAATACTACGATGAAATGAAGTCACGGCTTCCTTACTTGGGTCTTTTAGAAATAGTATTTCAATGTAGTAAACTAATACTAAATATCTCATGTGTAGAGTAAAGTCCAAAAAATGCCTCAAATTAGATACAAAATATAGAATTCTAAGGCTATCCAGAAACCATTTCCCTGACATGGTAAGAACATCTGCATTACCGCATTAAACGGAGGAACCCCACTAATAAGGACACGATTAACAAAAAGAGAAACAACACTCAGCGCAGCACAGTGGTGAGAAACAGTTGTTTTGTATTCTGTGTCTCGTCTCTAATGTTCATTAAAATCATGGTTAATTGCAGCAATGAACAGAATAGGAGCTAATTACGGGAGAAGGCAAGTTTGAATCCATAGCACGAAATGTCATTAAGCTAAGTTGCTATTCAAGGCATTTGCATAAATAGGGTCTATTGCACTCGTCGTAAACATCGGTTAGCTTGTTCATTACGTCAACTATTACTTTTTCTCATTTTAATAATTCAGAAATGTACTTTAATGCTAATTTAGGTTATAATGCTGTGTTCTGACGTGAAGGTTTCATTTTCATTACAAAATGAAGAAGTTTTTCAATCTTTTTGGTCCACTTTTTGGAACGAGGAAGCTATTTTAATTCATAAAGGACTTGATTTACTTTCATATATTAAGTTCTCTCTGTAATCAATAGGATTCAGTTTGGCAAGTCTCTGGAAACACTAATTTTATATTACTTTGGTTATTGACACCAGATTAATTGTCAGTGTTATTATTATGATAATTATTACGAGCTAAGCTTCAACCTTATCAGAAAATACAGAATGTTACAAACTGTAGGGCAGGACTATGGGAAGAAGAATAATAAATAAGCTATAAAAAGGAAATTAATATGCAAAATAAACTACGATAAATAACCACCTGGGTCTTCCCTTTCTCATTTTGTCCAATGTTAACTGAAGTAAAGAACCCGGAAACACTGATCGTACCTGACTTTTCGTCCACTATTGAAGGTAACGCTTATCCCAACATTTGCTTAGCAGAGCCATCTGGTGACCAACTTAAGAAAATAGAGAGAGAGAGAGAGAGAGAGAGAGAGAGAGAGAGAGAGAGAGAGAGAGAGAGAGAGAGAGAGAGAGAGGGGGGGGGGGGCGGGGGGGGGGGCGGGGGGGGGGGGTATAAATAAGTATGATGTATTGTTTATTATGTCCAGTAAATTATGTAGTTGAGTTTTCTTATTGTAGATTCATGTGATAGTCGAATGTGAGTATTAATGCCCGTAGAGTAGCTTATTTCAAGTTACTTTACAATATACAGTATTATATACGTAATATGTTTTCTAAATATTCTTCTTAACAAAATATCGCCACTTTGCTGAGTAAAGATTATAATATCCTCATTCGCAAACCCTCCTCAGGTATAAAGTTTCAACCGTCGTTCCGATCAAGCATCAAGTATTCGCTGAACCATGGAAACCATCATAACCATTGTGCAGAGCTAAGTATTACACAGTTTTCGCCTGTATATAATACTGTATGTAAGTTTATGAATTATACAGCTACTTGTAATTCCACAGAAATATTTACAATCGTAACCCCTAATGAAATACGCAAAATAGAGAGCATAGCTTTGATTATTTTTCCATAACAATATTTTAGTAATTTTTGATTAAGTTGGAAGTTTGATGAGTCCAATTAATCTTATATTTAAAGAGAAACTTAAATAGTTCTCAGCAAGGATTGAGGTTATTAGCCTAAGCCCTGTCATTACAAGGGCTTTGATTCATCACAGTCGTCCAGCTACCAGGTACGAAATTTATAGTTTAGTTTAACAGATTCGCAAAAACGTTTGAAGGATCTCACCGAGTTTAATTCGGCCTCACTCGGGACTCAAATCCTTCTTTTCTTACTATTGAGAAAGAAATTTAGACAGCAAATGATGTGAACGGATTAATAACGTCTTACCTGGTGATCCAGACTGAAGTTTGAGTCCTGCTCAAACTCGTTAGCTCATCTAGTGTCTGTAACCTAGCCATCCTAGTGAGCTAAGGAAGGGGGGTTGTTAGGAGAACCTACTGTATAGGTCTACCTGTCGAGTCATCAGCAGCCTTTGCCTGACCCTCCCTGGTCCTAGCATGATTGGAGAGGGGATATGGCACTGATTGCATATATTGTCCTGCTTGCTAGGACAACGACACTGTTCCGTGCCTCTGCTATTCATGAGCAGCCTCTAAAACTTTCAACCTTTAAACTTGGTTCTTTGTGTGGTTATTAACAAATAATTTATTAAGAAAAGTCTACGGGAATGAAGAATCATCTACATGACGAAAAGACCAAGAATCTAGTGTTCTGTGGAGAAAGAAAATGGGAAAAGAATCTTATCAATTTTGTGTTATGGATGAAAATATAGATTATAACCCAATTTTAGATTGATTATTCTGTTTATAAGTTAGTCGTTCACGAACACAAATGTTATCAATTAAAAATACATCTAATAAGCAAAGGAGACACCTGGATACCATATCTTTAGATGTATTTACTTATATATATCTAACATCATTTAAAGTTATAACATTTCTTTTTTACTTTTAGAATAGTCATATAACTTTGACCCTCATATTAATCCACATATACGACCATACAAGTAAATAAATCCTTCTAAACATATACATAATACTGACTTGTATATCCAGAATGCATTTTCACCTTGGTCTCGGGAAACATGAAAATAAGAGGCAGACACAATTCCATTCTTCAGTGGACAAAAAAAAATTGCTTTTGAGTAAATGTTTTTTTATTATGAAGGACAACTAAGTTTATCATTAAATTTTACTCGTCAACCACTTTAAATAGAGCCAGTCTTGAACACAAAATTATTAATAAAAAGATGTAGTAAACCTAAGAGAAACAGATTCATAAGTCCTCTCTCTCTCTCTCTCTCTCTCTCTCTCTCTCTCTCTCTCTCTCTCTCTCTCTCTCTCTCTCTCTCTCTCTCTCTCTCCACACACAAATTCAGACAAACCATACAATAACACTCACATGTACACATACAAACGCATCAATATATATATATATATATATATATATATATATATATATATATATATATATATATATATATATATATATATATATATATATATATATATATGCATATATATATATATATACATATATATATATGTGTATATATATATATATATATATATATATATATATATATATATATATATATATATATATATATATATATGTATATATACACACACACACACACACACACATATATATATATATATATATATATATATATATATATATATATATATATGTATATATATATATATATATATATATATATGTATATTATATATATATATATATATATATATATATATATTTATATATATATATATATATATATATATATATATATATATATATATGTGTGTGTGTATATACTTATATATATATATATATATATATATATATATATATATATATATATATATATATATATATATATATATATACATATATATATATATATATATATATATATATATATATGTATATATATATATATATATATATATATATATATATATATATATATATATATATATATATATATATATATATATATTTGTTCTTACAAAATATGTATGGATGCCACGAAATGATAGCTCTTAATAACTTGACCAATGAATTGTGATAAAATCACGCACACATGCACCCACACGTGTGAAATAATAGTCCTGACCTCAATTTATATTTCACGATAACGAAAAGAAGCCAATATTACTAGAAATAGAAAGCTCACATTATAAAAAAAAAAAAAAAATACGGAAAAGAAAGTAGATAACAAAAAAAATAAACTTAATTCAAGATGAACACATAAGAAAATAAAACTAACATATTTAATTATATTGATTATAAAGGTTTCGGAAACATCTTTTCTCTCACTCCCTTTCTATTTACAATTTGTCTGTAGAATCAATTCGACTTTTTAATCCAGTTCAGAAAAGTTCTCCGCAGATCGGATGCGGAATTCCGTCTTATGTTATGTTTACGATGAAATACAATGCGGTATTGTTGCCGGAATAAATAAGGACTCGGTCCTCGTGTTTACTTTAGAGAGAAGCTGCTTTTCTTGATCTCCACGGAAAATGAGGACGAACTGGTACCTTCCGACGAGGTCGTGATTGCATACTATATTGTATTTGTAATTCAACATCAGTGTCTTACTCGGATATGCTCATGGTATATAGATTTTTTAAAAGATCTCATATATGCCTTGGAATAGACTTGACTGGATTCAATCGAGTGAACATCAAACTGTGGCCGTATGCTTTGGATCCGATTTATGAGACAATAGAAGCAGCAAATGACAAGTAGAAAAGATCGAAGAAAAAGGTGAAGAAACATAGTGAAAATATGGCAGGATGATAATAAAATTAAAGACAAAAAGATATTAAAGAAAAAATCACTATGAAAACTCCCTTGCAAAGATTCAGTTCTTTTGTCTCATCGATGGATATGAGCAGGACATATAATAAGGATAGAATAAAGATGAACATTAAGAATAAGAGAATGGGTACCTAGAGATTATAAGATAAGCAGGGTAAGGGTAGAGAAGACGACGGATTGAAGAACTAAGAAAGTTTGCCTTTGTAGACTGGCATAAAAAGACCCCAAACGTGGAAGGACATGTCTGAGGCCTGTGGTCTGCAATGGACTAGTAGTGACTGAATCAGGCTCTGATCAATTGTAAGTGAAGCTACTCATAGGTTTGGTAACTGCTTGGACCTGGTATACACTGATTTCCTTGGTATTATTACAAGTAAGATTTCTTCTTCCGTTGGGACATCTGATCATACTTTAATTTCGTTAGTAGTGAAGATTAAGCAGTCTGTCCATGATATGTCATACTCACGTAAGATTTATATAAAATCTCAAGCAGATTTGAACGTCGTCGTTTAAGTAATCTTTTTCATTTTAATTGTACACAATTGTATAAAAGCTTTAGGCTGTTTTTCTCTTAAATGAAAATCTTGTCAACACAATTGATAGGTGTATTCCTTCCTGTGTGCTAAAGTACCTAGTGGAAGACAAACCCTGGTTTAATTATGATTGTAGAAGTGCATATTTGGAGAAACAGGAGGCCTACCTTCTTTAAAAGTGAAATTGATCAGATTTGACTTGGAATAACTATAGTCAGCTTAGATCTTTTGCTCTGAGAACTTCAACTGAAAAAAAAAAAACAATTTTAACATAAAAGAAACAATTTTTATCACAACCCAGGAACATATATGGTGGGATACCCTTAAATATACAAACTTTGATGTAGACTTAGGAGGTTCTCCTTTACTTGAAGTAGATGGCTCTTTCACGCACTGTCCAAAGGAAAAGGCAACCTGTTTGACTGATATGTTTGACAGTTAGTAAAACTCTACCCTAATCATTTCTGTTTCCCTGGGGCTAAACTAAGTAGTTTAGCTTTTCGATCCCATGAAACTAAAACATTCTTTATGGGCCTTGATCCTTATGCAGGGGTAGACGCAAATGGTACTTTTTTGTAAAGATTGCTGATTTCCTAATGTGTCTGTTATTTTTGCAAGTTAGCATGAAGAGAGTCTTTTCTCATATGTCTAAGAATTGGTAATGTTATTCCATTAGGCATATGTGTTTGTGGTAGCCATAGTCCTGTTGATTACCACCCAATTTCCATAACTCATAGTATCCAAAGTTTTTGAACGTCTTTTGGTAAAATCTCTAAATATGTATGACAGAAGTAATTATCTGTTCCTTTGTCTGGAGTTTTGGCTTTAACAAAGAGGCTGGAATATGTGATTCCCTTCTTACAATCTCCAGTGCAGCACAGAAATCTCTTAATTGTGGTGGGGAAGTTAGTTTGTTTTAGTGCTGCAATTAGCTGTGTTAATAATGAGGCCTTTGTTTTCAAATTTGAGCAGAGCAAATGGGGATAGATATGTTTTTATTGATTTGTAAATGATAGATTACAAAGAATTTTTGTTGATAGGGACAATAGTGAGTATAGTAATGGGATATCGGGTATTCGTCATGATAGTATTCTTGGCCCATCAATTTTCATACAATATAAACAATACATGTGGTTTGGCCTAGAAAACAGGCTCGTTGCTTATGCAAATGATGCTACTCTATTTTTATCAATTCCATTTGCAAAATATTGAAGTTGGATTGATAAAACCCTTAATATAGGTAGAATAGTATAAATTAGTGCGCATGAAGTAGCTCCTCAACATCCAGATCTCTGCATTGATAATGTTTCTTCAACTCTTTATATGTCCTTTGAAAATTTAGGTGGGATTCTTTACTACAAATTTACATTTGAGAAACACATTCACCCTTTTCTTCAATTACACCAAAAAATGGCTCATTGAGAAAGTCTTTTAGGATTGGCGGTGGTCAATTCATCCTGAAAAAAAAATCCGTTTTATTCACTAATTCTACCTTGTTTCGAGTATTGTTCTCCTGTCTGGTCTTCAATTGTGGAATCTCATCTTAATTAGTTGGATAAAACTTAAGGTGTATATAATTTATTAATTCTGATCTTCATTTTAATCTCTGGCATCATCAATCAGTTGCATACGAATTTTCATAATTCTGACTATTCTTTGCATTCAGATCTCGCCAGACTGTACCATCTTGTATGTAGTACTAGATATATATTTAATCATTACTGTCTTGCCTCTATCGCATGGCTTAACACACTACACCGTATTCTCGGAGTTGGATTTCAGATGTGGCCAAGTTGTGGAAGGATTGTCCTAATCAGGCAGTTGAATTAGTGGAACTACAGAAATTCCAACTTGCAGCGTATGTGTTTATGTTAAACAGGCTGACACAATCCTCTCTTTATTGTTTATATATAATATATCTATTTCAACGTTGTTATTGATCTTAAAATATTCTATATTTCTAATATATTACTTCTCATATATAGTTTATTTATTTCCTTTTCTCACTGTTGGAGCGAAAGGGCTTATAGTATCCTGCTTTTCCAACTAAGATTGTAGTTTAGCTAATAATAATAATAATAATAATAATAATAATAATAATAATAATAATAATAATAATAATAATAATAATAACAATAATAATAATAATAATAATAATAATCATTATTATTATTATTATTATTATTATTATTATTATTATTATTATTATTATTATTGTTATTAATATTATTATTATTATTATTATTATTATTATTATTATTATTATTATTATTATTATTATTCGTTAATTTTGATTTGTAATTAAAGAATAGGAACACGAAAAAAGATATGTCCTTGTAGTGAAAAGTGTAGTTTACGAAATAGCCCAACTTTAAGACACTTATTAGTTATTAGCACTATTGCCACGTTTTTAATAATTGAAGATCAAAGTATCATCCAAGATCACGTGTTTACATATTATGTTTTAAGAAATGACAAAGTCACTCAATAATGGACGTTCAAAATGCCACATCTAAATGCAGTGCCAAATCTTCCTATCCTGCCGGTCAGTCTTTCCTATAAGGTTGCTTAATATTTTGTTAGCTGTGGCAACGCTTATGAAGAAAAACATAGAAGCTAGATATAACAAATCAATACACTGATTCATGAATAACAATATATTTGGGATATTATATATAGTAAAAGCTCCAAACTCCTTAAAAACTGAACGCTTTTGTAGTTGTTATACGAGAGTTAGATATTATCTTAATCTAATCTTGAAACTTCGTTGTCATATCAGGGTTGATTCAAAACAATTTTAGTTTCACCTTTTTTTTTCTTTTTTTTTTTTAGACTATCGTTTGTTCGTAAGTAACAACAATGACTAATGAAATTTCTGAGCACTCAAACTTTTTTTCCTGTGTAATTTGGAAATAGAAAACAGACACTGTAATCAAACCCTATTTCACTATGTCAATACAACTGTTTATTTGAAATAAAAAAAGTTTTAATTCTATTTCTTCAAATTGATTAATGTACGGGGAAAGAGGCCTGTCTACCTATCAGTAAACAAGACACATGTAAGAGAACTTGGAAACTAAATATGCAGCTAGTGAGTTACGTGGAGTAAATAATTGAGTGTTTTTTTTAAGTTGGAAGGAGGTTATGTTTTACCCGCTGTTTATGTGTTTGGGTGTTTGTGTGTTTGTTTGTGTGCGTGTTTGTATGTAAAAAGCTTTCTTGTCCCAATTTTAATCGCTGAGTAAGGAAACTTGCAGGTATGACCTGTTGTGTAAAAAGCTGATTAAATTTTGGAAGGTCAAGGTCACAATCAAGCAAAATGTCCAATTCATGTAATCAACCATAAGTTTGTACATCGTTGTTACAGACACCCCACACTTGGTTTATATTTGAGTGTATGAAAATCCATAAGAATTCATACATGTTAAGGTTAAAAGTCAAGGTAAGGGTCGAACAAAAGGTCAAGAAATAAGCTGCCGCGATGGAGGTCTGCGCTCTACTGAGTACCCCTCTAGTTAGAAAGATATAAATGTGATTAGTTTAGATTAAGTCAACTTTATGCTAGTAAGGTCTGATGAACAGGAGTTGGTGACGATAGTGGACTTTCTATAAATATGAAAATTACTTGTAAATAGAATATTAAAGACAACTAAAAGATGCAATAGTGAAATGCTGGCTGTTTGAATCATGTGTAATTGTCTATAGATCATAGGAGATTTTTTTCACGCTTTTCAAAAAAGGGAAATTAAGAAAATTTAGAGTTTTAATGTTTCCACTTATAATGAAAATTGTGTTGGCACGGACGAGCTAAAAAAATATGTTAACAGTCATTTTACTGGATGATATAAAAAAGAAGCGAAAAAACTCAAACAAATGTATACATAAATCTATATGTAGTTTAAATGCATCTTTGTAAATACCATTTTCCATACGTTAAATCCAGGGTAAACGTCTTGCATTCAACGACGATCTTTCTTTAATTAGCACCAGCATTTGGGCATTATATGATAAAAAAGTCAAATAAACACCAGGAAACTTAATCTTTCCATTTTCATGCTTTCTTATTCATGTTTGGCGGGTGTGATAATCAGTGAGACCTGCATTAGACCCGTCATTCAACCAAGTAATTATATCGCGAAAAAAAAAAAAGTTTTTCTTTGATTCCTGTGACATAACAGTGGCCGTCTCCTTTGTTACCCAGATGAGGATAAGTCCTTTGAAGCAACCACCCATGTGGATTCCTTCGTCATTAAACAAACATGGTTCAGGGTTTCCTCTAATTCAGTCCTTGAGGGGGACATGAAATCTGACACAGCTGCGCCCACTTCCGGATGTAGCAGGGGCTGATTGACAGAAGATTAACCAGAGAGAGAGAGAGAGAGAGAGAGAGAGAGAAAATAATGACATGTGGTCATGCACACACATGCACAAGACCAACAGATTTAACGTATTTCGTTATTTCAAAATCCCAGTTTTGTGAGAATTAAAAAAAAAATATATATATAATATTTCATTAAACGTCCCATTTGCAAACAGTTTGCTTTGTAGTGTACACTTTAGGCTAGATTCTCTACACACCTACATGCTTTTCTTGCTCTCACACACACACGCACACACATACACTTAATTCCGCCATATCTTTTCAAGGATTTATGCATGCTTCTTCTTTCTTGTAGCTTCTTCAATTCTTACCATTCATTATAAGTTAGTTCCTTTTGGTTTTCTCTCTCTTAGCAATCTTATGCTTCCTTTACTTTCCATTACCTCACTTCTCACAAATCACTACAGTAGATATACCTTACCAAGTCCTCTGAGTCGAGTAAGGACCATTTAAAACACCCCAAGATAATTACATTAAAAACTTAGCTTTCTTCCAGAAATGAATTCAGCTGACGGAAATAAATATTTTCCAATAAGTAATTACCGTATTGAATTAGGTCATTCATAAACTCATTTAAGCTCTTGTTATGAAACCATATTATCAATGTTATCTTTGATGATGTTCCACAATAGAATAATCTGAAGAAGTTTTTATCTAATGGCTAAACTTATCATTGGCTAACTAATTAGCAAATGACTACTTAGTGTGTATCTAATCAACCAAGGACTACCCAGTAGGTAGCTAAGTGATTTTCTAGTGTTTAGTAGTTAACTATTCTACCAATGAATTCTTAGGAAATAGGTAACGGGGCGGCCGGCTAATGCCATTTTTGAAAGACAGGACTTTGACATTTATACCACTTAATTAGGTGACTTAGGACATCTCCAAACTGCATAGAGGTTTTGCCTCTGACCTTTGGTTTTGCGACGGGAGGGCTACTTATCCTGAAAATTAGTGTTATTTAATTAAGTAAGTAGTTGATTAACCACTGACTGTGTTAGAGGCATCTAAAAGAATAATGCTTCTTTGTAATTACCTTATTGACAAATAAACACTTAATAGGTAACAAATCAACCAAGGTCGGTTTAGTAGGTAACTAATTGATTAATGACTACATAGTAAGGCGATAGTCAGATAATGAGTGGCTGGCAGGCAGCAAATAAACAAATAATTGCTCAGTGGGTGGCTAATTAGCTAATGACTGATTATTATCTAATCACTGGCTGTATAAGTGGTAGGCAATCGGCCATGACATTTTAGAGGGTAGGTAACCGCCTTATGACTGGTCATTAAGTTACTGATTGATCCATTGTTGCTAGATAGGTAGATAATTTTCCAATGGTTGCTCATTTCGTAGCTTATCAAGAGATGACTTCTTATTTAGTAAATAATGGACTAATTTATGAGTATAAAGTAGCTAATTTAACAATGATTTTTTTTTTTGGGGGGGGGGCAAGTTAATAGACCAATGGCAGATTAAGAGGTAGCTAATTGACCAATAACTGCGTAGGAGGTAGCGAATCTTGTTTGTTGTTGAAGATTGCCTGGCCCTTTTGGTCAGACACGGGCTCTTGCAATCTTGCAGCCCATAGGTGTTTTGGTAGGATTTATTAGGATAGGTAGTTGGGATGGGGGATATTCTGCAAAATTTATCTTAGGATACTAGGATAGGTTTTGGGTTATTATTGGTTGTTTTGAGAAGGAAGTAGGTGACTGTGGGAAGGGGATACCTTCCCAAGAGCCCACTGGCTCCAGTCTTAGTTAGAGAAAAAGAATTATAGTAGTAAGTCCCGATAAGTAGGAGAGCTCGGGAAGGAGTTGAAAAGCTTTAGTTGGAGATATTGATATAGGTGAAGTAAAAAAGTACTTCATAGTGGTTTAAGCTCAAGTTGTGAGGTGGAGGGATAGTGTGAGATTTCAGCTGGGTGAGAGAGAGCTGAAAGGAGGGAGTTGTAGCAGCTTGAGTAGTAGAGAAAGGATGGAATAAACAATTCCTGTACCTGTAAATCTAGAAAAAAAGTAAAAATAAAAAGTTACTTATGATTTGATTTATTAAGACTCCTATCAAAGGTGGTTGGAGGGATACCTGACCTGGGAAGAGAGAGATTGAAGGTGAAAAAGATGCTGGATACCAAAAAGACCGCCAAAAGCTCCGTTCCTATCTTCAACGTTGAAGAAAGGATGGGAAGGCAAAACTGTCTACATAAAAGGAGTAAAAGTTGTTGCCCTCAGCCACCAGCACTTGTTCTGATTCCAGCAAGGGAGGTTAGCTGAGAGGAGAGAAAGATATGTTGGAAGTCAAAAAGACCGCCGACGACTCCGACCCCATTCTAAAGCCGAAAACAGGACGGGAAGACAAAACTGTCTCCCTGTAAGGAGTACGAGTTGTTGTCCTCAACCGCCAACAATCTTCTGCTCCTAACATAGAAGTTGAAGGAGGGATAAGAAGGTTTCTTTTCAATTATCGTTTAGATTGCCGATTGGCGTTGTTGCAACGTTATATCGGTGGAGGGTAGCTGTGGAGAAAGGCTGAGAGGGTATTATGATTGTTGATTATGTGTTTGATAATTGCTGTTGCAGTTTCAGAATTGTTGGGATTAAGATCCTGCCGAAGTAGGCTTGTTTCCTGACATTGCTGTAGATAGTGTTGTAGAGGTTCTTCTGTGTCTTGATTACAGTACTTGCACGGTCTTATTGGTCTACGCTGTACGGCTGGGTCCGCCGTTATCTAAGATAATTTGCCAGCTGCATAGATATCCAAGTCAAAGTCTGCAAATGATAACTATGTCCTGCCGGGGTGTTTGTCTTGCAATTGGGAATGGTAGTATGTTTGTCGCTTCAATATACCACTTTGCAGATCTTGATACATCTAGGAAGGCTCTCCTTACTTCACTTGTCTTTTGGATGTTGCAGTAGGCAGCCATTTGATTCTTGATGGTTTTTAATGAAGGTTGCAGAGTAAAGCTAATGGTTTGGCACATTAAGGCCGATTTGGCTAGGTGATCAGCCTCGTCGTTGCCAGAGATTCCGGTATGACTTGGAATCCAATTCAAGGTTACTTGCCTGTTGTTGCTTTGGTGGAACAAGGCTAAGAATTGTATTACAGTGATGATGTAAACATTCTCTGTAGGTTCCTTGTTGCTGAGGGCCAGAATTGCTCTTCTGGAATCTGTGTGGATCGTTGTAATCCCATCTTGTTCGTTGGCAGAGTGTTCTAGAACTTTTGCAATAGCCACTAGTTCAGTTTGCAGTGTGGAGGCGTGGTTGGAAAGTCTCAAGTTTTCCTCTATATCCAGATGTAGAGATAACTGCAGCAGCTGCTGCAGGGATTGCACAGTCTACTGATCCATCTGTATAGTAGGTGTGAGGTGCAGGTGTGTTCCTGATTGCATTCTTTACAGCTTCAGTGAGTTGCTCCGGTGTGCAGAGAGCCTTGTTTGCTGCTGGTGGGATGGTGAAGTTGTATTTGATAGGGTCCTGAGCCCAAAGGGCCGGAGGGCTTTAACCTTCATACTTTTATTGTCCTTTGTTTCGTGAGCCTCGTTTTGCATCTGCATCCTTCTTAGTGTATCCAGTAGTTTCTTTGCATGTTAGATGGTCGGATCCAGTTCTTCAGCTAGAGGTAGAAGCCTTTTTATTTTATTGTTGAGTGGGCTTTTTCTGTCTGCGATGATTGACTTGAATATAATGTTGCTATTCCTAATATCCATCCTCGTTGACAGGGGAATTAGGTTGGTTTCTGCTCTAAGTAAGCAGAGTCTTGTCCACATTAGAGAGCCACTGATGAGTCTCATAGCATTTTTTTGGACTACTTCTAATGATGCTTTTTGAGTGTCAGTCAATGCAGTGAGTGTGGGTGCTGCATAATCGTTGTGGGATCGAATTGCTTATAGATAAATCAGTCTTAGGAGGTTATTTGATACTCCTTGTTTTAGGGAGGTCATTCATCTCATGGGTAATAGACGAATTTTTGTCTTTTCTCTGAGGTAAGTTACTTCATTAGCTGGTGATAGGGTTTTCTTAATGATAACCCCAAGGTACATGAATTGACTCACCCATTAAAAGTGTTCGCCCCTCAGTGTGAAACTCTAAGGTTTTTGCAAGTGTCTTATAGCCATTGGTTTTTTTTTTTTTTTTTTTTTTTTTTTGGTGTTGATCTTTAGGCCAAGTTCATTGCATTGGGTTTGGGTCATGTCAAGTGTTTTTTGAGTAGCTTTTCTTGCATAAGCATTATGTGGACATGCTATGCATATATCGTCGGCAAATATGAAGATTTCCACCTTATTCGGGAGGTTTAAAGTGGTTAAATTTCCCATTAGCAGATTGAAAAGGTAGGGGCTTAGTATGTCTCCTTATGGTGTACCGTTTTCTATGGGGAGGAAGTCGGTGGATTTTCCTTGGAAAGTGACTCTGGCTTCTCAGTTCAGTGTGTAGTTCCGAGTCCAGGCCAGTAAGTGTCCTTTCACTTTTTTTTTCAACAAGTGTGAAGAGTATAGCTGGTGAGCTGGCTAGCTCAAAAGCTTTCTCCAGATCGAGGAATATGACAAAGGCTTTTTTGTCATTAATTGTTGAGAGGACATCTGTAATGCATTCTTGAGTGCCTATGCTGCTTCTGTAGGAATATAGGCGGTGATGTAGTTGGCCTATTATCCACTGCAGTCTGTTCAGTACCATTCTCTCAGCTACTTTCTCAGTTATTGGTCGGTAGGTGTCTGGCTCCTTGCGTTTTGGAATTGGTTTGGTGTCCTGCTGGTTCCATGTGGTTGGACGTAGTCTTTCCATGTGCGTCCTGTTGATCAAATGCAGTAGACCAATTTGGCGTGGTTTCCCATATTCCTCAGCATGCTGTATGTGATGAGGTCGGCTCCAGGGGCAGTGTCAATGAATGGATACTTAATTGGTATATAATCAATAACTCACTGCATGGTAAGTACTTAATTGACTAATGACTATTTAGGTGGTGGTTAACTGACCAGTAATTGTTCAGTAGATGGCTACTTGAACAATAAAAGCTTAGTAGGTAATCAGTAAAGCAATGATCGTTAGGAAGTACCAAGAGACCAACGACTGTTTGGGAGATTAATAATCGTCCAGTGACTGCTTCAACAATAGCTAATCAAGCAATGGCTGCTGCTGGGCAGCAAATCAACCATTATTCAATTAGTATGTTGGAAATCGAACAAATTCTAGGTCAGGAGGTAACTGCTTGATCAATGTCTGTTTAATGAGTAAATAATTGGCATATGACTAATAATAAAAAGGTAACTAGGAAATGATTGGGTTGCGGACAGATAGTTAAAGAAACATTGACTGATTAGTATGTAGCTATCCAATAATTGATTTTTTATAGGTAGTAGGCTGGCCAGGGCACCAGCCACCCTTTCAGATACTACCGCTAGAGAGTTATGGGGCTCCTATGATTGGCCAGACAGTACTACATTGGATCCTTCTCTCTAGTTATGGTTCATTTTCCCTTTGCTTACACACAAACCGAATAGTCTGGCCTATAATTACATATTCTCTTCTGTCCTCATACACCTGACAACGCTGAGATCAACAAACAATTTTCCTTCACCCAAGGGGTTATTGCACTGTAATTGGTCCGTGGCCAATTTCCTCTTGGTATGGGTAGAAGGGACTGTTTAGCCATGGTAAGCAACTCCTCTAGGAGAAGGACATTCCAAAATCAAACCATTCTTTTTTAGTGTTAGGTAGTGCCTTAGCCTCTGTACCAAGGTCTTCCACTGTCTTGGGTTAGAGTTATCTTGCTTGAGTGTAAACTCGGGCACACTATTCTATCCTGTTTCTCTTCCTCTTCTTTTGTTGAAGTTTTTATAGCATAGGTAGGAGATATGTATTTTAATATTAATGGTCTTAAAATATCTTATTTTTCCTTGTTTCCCTTCCTTGTGGGTTATTTTCCCTGCAGGAGCCCCTGGTCTTATCGCATTCTGCTTTTCCAATTAGGGTTGTAGCTTAGCAATTATTAATAATAATAATAATAATAATAATCTCAAAAACCTCTGATGATATTTTGAAAATCTCTTTACCAGCTTCTACCATTAACCCTTTTTGGACCATGTGGCAGAATGAGTTCTTTGTAGGTAGTCATTCAACAAATATGAACATCAGCAACTACAAAAGCATCGATCTTCCCCTCCAAGGGACTTGTAGGAATTTAATTAATATCATACATTTGGATGGAATTAATTTAGGTAATCTGGAGTTTCTGTAGGGTCTAGGGATTAAGATTAATTAATAAAATTATACTAATGAGAAAGACTCATTGGTGATGGATTATGGCCAGTTAACAGATGCAGCCTGACCT
>NC_090741.1:109537368-109544868 GCF_036898095.1 Palaemon carinicauda
TTAGATCACATACTGCATGTGTAACTTAGGCATTACAGAAACGAAATTACATAACGTGATAATATCCCCATTGCTTTGTTTTAGAATGATAGATTTGTATCAAATAATTTTTAGAATATGGTGAGATCTAAGACATTTTGCTTACAAAATATATTCATTTTCTTATAAGACTTTTTGAAAAATGCAAGTTAGATTTACGATGTTGGAGGGAAATAAAAATCCATATGTCAGGGAGAAGATGAGATATTTATAAAACAAGAGGTAGCCAAAGAGAAGAATTAAATGGAGAAGGTGATATAAAAATCAGAAAATTGAGAGACAGTGAATAAATGAATAATTAGACATTAGAAAACAGAAGAATGAGCACTCCATGCAATAATGTTAAAGCCTCATATCCAAGACTATTTCTCTTGCATCCAGCAACAAAAATTATATTTGTGGTAAAAGAAACACTCACACAAACAAACACAAAAGTAAGGATATTTTCGACAAAATATTATGATATCTAATAATAAAGATTATGTCGACCGACATTACTTTTTTCTATTAGCATTAAGGGGGGAACTGTACATCAGCGGTTAATGAAGCTTATCGAAACATAATTATATTATTTCATGTTAATTCATCCTTTCTTATTTTCTTTCCTTTTCTTTTACCAGCCCTTTCCCCTCATTTCCTTCTCTTCCAGCGTATAGTGGCCTCTCCAACTTCCCCTTTCTTCCCTTCCATTCATTCCCTTTCTAAAAATTTTTGGTTTTTAAATTCTCCCCATATAATGATCCTTTATTTTTGGCATTAGGATCAAGATATCCCGACACCCGCCGGAAAAGACTTGCTTTGTTTTCGTTGCTGTCGCTTCTTCTTCTTTTACCTTTAAATAAGACTTTCGTTTCAGACTAAGATTAGTCAAACTGACACGTGAAAAGAGGCGCCTTTTACCAAATAAAGGATATTTAAAAAATATTTCATTTTTGTGTGTGTGTGTATGCGTGAGTTCTCACTTCTCTTTTTGTATGGAAGAGTCTGTACACGTTAAATACATATTTCTTGACAAATTTTTTTTTAACTTATTCTTAAGATGTAAATAAAGAAATATCTTTTTTGAAGTATGCATATAATTTTCAATCATTTCCTTAGTATTCTCTTTTGATAACTGGTACAACCACACACGAACACACACACACACACACACACACACACATATATATATATATATATATATATATATACATATATATATATACATACATGAAATATACCACTAACACAACTGACTATTTATCGTGAATACCATTCACAAATAGGATTTTAAATATGCAATGAAAATTCTTTTATAGTAAATTTTTCATGCTGGGCAATTACTCGAACCTATGCTTCTGAGTCGAAGCAACCCTTTTCCACCAGAATAGTTAATCAATGAGTTTGAAGCAGGTTCATATTTAGGATGGTCATTTTGTCACTAATGCATATGAATTTAATAAGTGTAAATTCAAACGAAATATTTTATTTACTATGAAATGCAACCTTTGGAAAATATATCCATTAAAACTATTTTATGATAAATGCTTCTGACTGAGCAAAAGTAGACTTACTCAAGGAGCCATTAAGAGAGATATATGTTCATTACAAGCCCATTGTACATAATCCAGTCGTATTCAGGGGGTCTGTAACTCATGTTATTTGGGTACAACGCCTGGTTGAACATGAGCAATCAGCTCATCCCGATGTCAACACCTTGCTTATGAAGGACCTGATGACTAGAGTCGACGCACTTATGGACTGACGGAACTGCATTAGCATCTTCATTGAACAGGCAGCTGAACCGAGACGTCAAACGTGCTATAGATAATTGGTATGAGAATGAGCACTGCAGGGGAAAGCAGTATCTTGAAAATCATTCTCTACTATTAGGGCTTTATGCACAGACAATACCAGGAAGACGAAAATGCTATGAAGGATGTTATAAGGCAAAAACATCACGGCAACACAAGTAAAAACTGAAATCCACTTGATAATTTATTTTCAAACAACGAGGATCAGATCTCTCGTTAGAAAGAACAACCTTGCCCTTCCCATTCGGGACATTCTGAAGTAGTCTAATGTCTATTCCTACCAGCCTCCACACCGTGGATGCCCTGGCTATTAAGTTGGAATGAAAACAATGAAACTTGGGCCTCACTGGACCTGGGAGCTAAGCGGCAGAACAGCTTGCCTAACATCCCGCTCAGGGAGCATCTCTGCCAATCACCGCTAACATTGGGAGCCCAACCCAGTATACTCAGACCCTTTCTATCTCTGACTTATGTTTGTGAAGCAGCAGCTTAATTGTGAAGGATTCTCTCCTAGCAAGTGCCTCAGCCAAGGGGAGAGCGGCACCATCCCAGATTCGGTCTGCCTCCACTCACAGGGACCAATGAGCTGCTAGTGCCTGAATTGGCTACAACATCAACCATTATAAATAGAACCACCCTAGCCTACATCACTCCGTTTATAGCCTAAAGATGAGACAAATCACCTGGTGACCTCTCTAAACGTATTGCAAGGAGACTCATTTGTAACCTGTGCCTGACAAGTTTACATTTAGTCAATTTTTTGTCAAGTCTTAGAGTTTTTTTGACGTATTTTGCTCCCTTACCTACTGATGACAAACATAGCATAGTTATTGCCTACATACAGTAATGTTGAAAAAATGATCATTTGAGGAATTGAAAAACTTAAATTCAAAATTACCGTCATTAAGGCCCCTATAATCTTTAATGAACCCTATTAGAAAAAGGGTGTACTTTTGAAATAATAATAATAATAATAATAATAATAATAATAATAATAATAATAAAAATAATAATAATAATAATAATAATAATAATAATAATAATAATAATAATAATAATAATAGTAAGGATGATAATGATAAAATATCTCCTATACCTTCTGAAGCAGAATATGGATTTTACTCCTCACAAAAAAGATTCACTTGACCTATTTTTTTTTCACAAACCTCCAATCTCACCAAAATAATCCTAATAATATCAAGATTAATTTTTTAAGTATAGAATGTATAAAAGATCTTACGGACATGAAATATGTCAGTAAGAAATAATATAAAACCAGCTGTAGAGTGCAATAGATTAACAAAAACTGTGAAAAATATAGGTATCAACAGTAATTAAGTAAAACGAAAAAAACACTTGACAACTAAACCAAAGAAAGGAAGAAGTAATCAGCAAATTTGCTTTACTTGCGGTGTTCTAAAATTTAGGATTCCAAACAGTAGGAAAATAATTATTTGTTCATATGAATATTTCATCAGGTAAATTACATATACCAGTAAGAACAACCTGGACGTTATAAGTTCTACCACATAACATTTTA
Source organism: Palaemon carinicauda (assembly GCF_036898095.1). Taxonomy (NCBI): domain Eukaryota; kingdom Metazoa; phylum Arthropoda; class Malacostraca; order Decapoda; family Palaemonidae; genus Palaemon; species Palaemon carinicauda. Next base: position 109,540,741 of record NC_090741.1, read on the forward strand.
AACTACCAACAAGTGTTTCTCTCATAGATATGGATGGATCGTTCTTATTTTTTTTTTTACTTTGGTAAGAAGCAAAGAAATAAAAGGCTAAAGGCAGTATTAAAAGACTATTCTATTTTTCTTTGCATATTAACTTGTAGAGACACAATTGTATAGAATGAATAAGAAGAAATCACATTATTCAGGAAATATCATTTTTTGGTTTTCTTCCTTGCTGAGAGAGGATGAGATTTTCACACAACAAAGATAATGAAAAATTACTTTAGAATAAATGTATTATTGCTAAAGATTTATTTAGCAGCAGAATTGAATATTGCACATGCCAAAATTATTCTTTCTCAGCGATGAATAGATTAATTTATTTTTTTCTAAATATGATGTATAGTCATCCATTGACAATATATTATTATCCCTATTGTAGGAATATACACCCCGTCAGGTGTATCATGTGAATATGTTACTACTTAACTTTTAAATCAGGACTATTACCATTATGTTTATCCGAATATTCATTATTATTCTTATTAATTATAATATTTGAAATCTTATTCATTTTGCAAAAGAGGCAAAAGGAACCTTATTACATCTAAAAGACTTTACTATTTATCTAAATTGTTTTGAATAACTACACTGATACCTTGGGCATACGATATTGAGAAAGTCATATAAAAAAGATAAAAAAAGGAAGAGGGAGAGGTAATAGAGAATCATTGGAGAGAAAGAAGAGGAAGAATAGTAAAAGGAGCGAGGTGAAGAGGAATGAATGAAAACCAGAGGAGAGAGTTTGGTAGAATTAAACACAAGTGGAATAATGAAATAAAGAGAAAGAGGAGGAAGAAAAAAAAGTTGATCTAAATTGATTGATTTGAGGTTTTCTGGTGCCCTGTAGTTGATCTTGAAAAAATATACAGAAAATTAGACTACAAGGAAATAAAAAGGCGGTAAAGTAGGAGAGGTAGCCGAGGTGAAGACTATAAGGAGGTAAGATAAGAGCAGAAAGGATATAATATTAAGAGCAAGTGGAAGATGAGGAATAGGAAGAGATAATTCACTAGAGGCCTAAAAAGCAAAGGAGAAACAGTTGATCCTCAGCTGAATATGCACAGATCAATTCTTAGTGGAGCGAGATGGAGGGAGATCACTCTCTGATTAAACGGTCCGAAGGTTTTTCTTCATATCCCCAAACAAATGGTAGTTTGGCATGTCCGGGATATTAGTGTCTACCTGGGAGCCCCAACCAACAACGGAAGGATAGAAGTTGTTTTTATTGGATGCAGAATGAAGAATCATGTCAGGAGTAACTAATAAGGATTCATCTTGCTTAATGAATGACATTTTTGATAGAGTGGGTATACTTTAGTAAAAATTTATTTATGGAATTAAATGCCAATAGTTTTAGTAAGAAATGTAAACTATATTCAAATGTATAGATAGAGGTACCATTTGTTACTTCTAGCTGATATGATAACTGAAAAAATATTGTAGAAAGCTGTTATTGGTGTTACTATAGGGCAGCCAAACTTGCTAATGATGTACTATTCCCTCACTTTCATACCTGAAACCATGGGCCATAGCATTGGTAGGGTATAAAATAAAACAAGCAGAAAAAACTGTTTACATAAAACATACTTAGATTTAGAATACAAGGAAAGTAAAGTCATGACTCTGAGAGAGAGAGAGAGAGAGAGAGATGAGAGAGAGAGAGAGAGAGAGATATTATCAATATTCTATCTCTGAAGTAGTCGCTTGATATGATGAAGTAATCTCAGGCTGAAATGATTTCGTCGGCTGTGCATCTATTTCCTTTTCTGAAATTAGGAAACGTTAACCTACATACATGTAAAACCTTCTGTAAAAACCAACCTAAAAAAAGAGAAAGTAAATCTCATAACGGGAATATTAATCAGTCATAGGCTGACTGAAAACCATTGTTCACGATGGACTGTCTTAATTATTAAAAAAAAAGTCAAATTAATGGAATTTTCATATCGCTCATATTTGTGTCACTGACAATATTGTTTGTTTACAGAAATAGTTTGTGCATCTTCCCATTTCTTTGTTTTACTTTTCTCGCAATTCTCCTGCAACTTGAATAGACGGTGGAAAAGAGTTCGGGACGCTTACGATAATATAATCACTAACATTAAACTGTTTAGACCAGACACGTGGTCTAAACTGACTAATGTTTAACATTTTGTTCTATATCATAACTTCAAATCCTTTGCAGGGCAGAAGCTATGGGACATAGATCCAATGGTATTTGTTGCTTATTTGAGAAGAACGAAAATTACGAGTTACTAATTAAATTATCATGTGTATGCTTATTTGCTATAAATGTGTTCATAAAGTTATATATATATATATATATATATATAAATATATTTATATATATATATACATGTATGTATATATATATATATATATATACATAATATATATATATATATATATATACATATATATATATATATATATATATTTATGTGTGATCGTTTATCACAATACTAAAAAGTGTTAAATGTCAAGAGAACTCTTTTTGAACTCATATGTTTCGTAAAGGCAGCTCTGCTAACCATATTAAAAAGCGTAAGTCAAATTCAAACAATGAAAAAGAAGAAGAGGCAACAACGATAACAAAGCCAGTCTTTTGTCACACGCGGAGAGGGATATCATAAGCCTATGGCTCCATACAAGAAACTTTGTAAGGTCAGACCTTAAAAACACTGGTCGATAGAACAGTCACTGATGTGTCATAGGAAGATAAAGAAGAAAGGAAGGTGTAATAGGAAGGGTGAGAATAGGGTGAGGGAAGAAGAGGAAATGCTGGGAGATTTACTGCATGTTGTGCTGAGAATTCGAAACTAAAAATAAAAAAAGTGATGGGATCGGGGATGAGAGGTGGGTGGGAGGAATAGGAGAAGGAGTAGATGGAGAGAAAAGTGCTTCATGGGGGGAGAAGGAATTGCTGAGAAGAATATCAGTCTTTCCAATGTTCACCTTCAATCCCTCCTTTTCTAAGGGACCCTTTCATGATTAGAATGTTAATTTTAGTTCTTCTTTGTCTGCTATAATGACTAAGTCATCATAAAAAATTAGATCCCACAGTTCGTTGTTCTTTCTGATAGTTAGAATAGAACTGATCAATATAAGACTGGATGAGGAATGAGAAGGAAGGAAAGTTTAATTTCTCTCGCAATTTATTACGTTTTTTTTTTTTTTTTTCAACTTCCCCGAATGTTTATTATTACTATATAGGCTACAATCCTAGTTGGAAAAACCCACGATGAAAGGAAATAAATAAACGATCTGAAAAATAAGAAATATAAAATATAAAATATCCTTAGATCAATAACTCTGTTAAAAGCATCTTTTATATATAAACTAAAAAGAAGGCCTATGTCAGCCTGTTCTACATAAAATTGTATGTAGCAAGTTGGAACTTCTGAAGTTTCACCGACGTAAATGTAAGATTAGGAAGATAATGCCAAAATTTATCGATCGATCGATTCCAGCACCAACATACTGTATATTCATCGTTTCTGGGTTGTAAAATAATTTACGGTTATTAATTCTGATTTCACAAATTATCAAAATGACTAAATGCTCTTTTTGAGTAGGTGTCTTAAGTCGTATGAGGGATTATATCTTTCCATCAGAGTGGAGGTTTCCACAAATTCAGTAGAATCAGCATATTGACAGAGCAGCAATGCCTAACTTGCTCTGATAGAGTTCCAGCACCACTTAAACCTGTGCAAAGTTTAATCACGAATGTGTTGAAAGAGATTAAAAAAACATATGTTCCAATGTCTTGTTATCCGTTGACACGGGAAACACACACACACACATACATATATATATACATATATATATATATATATATATATATTTATATATATATATATATATACATATATATGAATATTTATATATAATATATATATATATATATATATATATATATATATATAGAGAGAGAGAGAGAGAGAGAGAGAGAGAGAGAGAGTATATATATATGTATATATATATATATATATATATCTGGTTACGTCCCTCCGGTAACGGGGAGATAGAATATCCATACCCTGCACCTTTTTTCATATCTAGGCAATGTACAAAGTAGCCGTCAAT
>NC_090741.1:109547368-109554868 GCF_036898095.1 Palaemon carinicauda
AATGATGTGAAGTTTTAAGTCCATACTTCTTTTTTCTAATATTTCGTCACTTAATGTGATTTTTAATGGAGGCAAAAATAGCATTAGTCCATATCTGATGACGCCCTTGTGTGCATATTATATATTGTGTTTATCTGTTTAATCTTAAAGATCATCCATATTATTAACAATTATTAAAATTAGACCGAACACCTGCACTTACAATTTATCAAATTGGCCCCCTGCAACCTAGCCATCTCTATATTTGATTTCGCCATCTTCAACATATGACACCTTACAAGCTTGTTCCCCCCAAACTCCATTTTTCGTAATTCTATGCGTTTGCAAATAAGGTTGTATTCCTTCTCCTCCTTGGAGTCACACAACGCATTAACAGGGGCCAGACGGAATGAGGGTGGCCAAGAACTGATTAGAGGACACATTACCCGGACGCATATTCCTCAAGTCTGGATGGAAACAGACCTTCTAGGATATTAGAACCAATCAGAGCATGTTTTGTAGCGGTGACGTCGTGAGACTCCGCCCTCCTAGCGCTACCACGTATACGCTTTTCTTAATTCTTGCAGAAGCACCTGTTATATTAATCTTATATAATAGGTTTAATATTGGTAAATATAGTTATTTTAAATGTATACAGAAAATATGTATCAACCCAGCTAATATTTACGCTGGCGCTTATGCAACATAAGTTACTGAGATATGCAAGGCATATGGGACCATTGCTCAATGAAACACGCAAAAAGCCATGCCCCATGACAATCAGCAGCTTCATTACATAATAATTCATGCAGAAGCACCAGTTCTGAGAATATAATCTTGTGAGTGGTCATAATATTGGTAAATATAATTATTAAAATAGTACAGAGATACGCAAGGCATATGGCTGGCAACATTGCTCAACAAAACACACCAGAAGGGCTATGATCCCATGTCAATCAGCAGTTTTATTGCATAATACTTCACCCGTTTAAAAAGGACTTAACCACTTTATATTGGCCTAGACCGGAGGACTATGATCCCCTGGCAATCAGCTGTTTCCGTACGTAATACCTTACCCATGGAAGAAATAACTCGATTACTCATATTGGCCTCGACACTTAGACATTTAGTACATGAAGTTGGCTGAGTTTAAAATGTTCGTTACTTGGAATTTTATTTGAAATCATTGTACCCTTCAAAATGCACGAATTTTGCCGTTTTGATCATATATATTTCTTCTGTAAGTTGATTTGTTCTTTGCTACTTATATACATATATACTGTATATTCTATTGTTGTTTTGTAGTTTTGACTCAATGTTTTTTAAATGTACATATTTAGTCAGGTTAGGCTAGAATACGGATGGTAATTCATGTTCGGAAGTATACATGGTGTGAGACAGGTAAATCTATGTTGCAATAAAAAAAGCATATTCTTTTAATAATATGCAACGGAAATGAGTAGCAAATTCATTCTAGTCAAAGTAAAATATACCAGAATCTTTTTTTTTTTTCAATTTACACAAATATGTAATAAAAAACACAAATTTACGCTGTGCATTACAACCAAACCCATGCTCAGGTTTTGTTGTGCAGATATCCTAAACTATGTAAAATTTTTGCTTTGCTTATATCATACATATTACCATTGCAGCCTCGGATACCAAAAGGCTTTCCTTTGCTGATATTTTGTTGTAAATTTTAAAATCAATTGCATAGCTTGGAATATAGGAGAAAAAAAATTATTTACAAAAGATTATTTTATACAAAACTTTTTTATATACAAAAGATTACTCACATTGTACATCGTACCTGTGGTGAAATACTGGGTTATTTACAACCACATGTATTAACTTTTTTACCTGTAAACCCTCGTGCACCAACTTCCCACAAGGCCAAGTTACATAACTGAGAAACACACTTACTTAAGAGACATCTGTCGTTTACTATACCTTTGATTCAAAACTATATTTCCTGCACTAATTCTTTTGGGGGTGATGCCACACGGGTTCACAAAGACTCAATTAAAAAGTTTAACATATATTTAATATTTAAAGTACACAAACAAAATCATCGGAGTTACGTTAAAGAGCTACATTAACATTAACACAAATGAACAAAAATTTACGTTACTTGATAAAAATTAAACAAATATCAAACGGAGTTACAGAGTATTCTTATAAGAATATTGCTGCAATGATACGATGGTTCACGAAGTGATGATGGTCGTCGGATTCACGAGAATAGCTTCTAGTTACTTACCTTTTGGAGTTAACTGCTCAAAGAGGCCTAGATTCACCTTTCGACCCTGGAAGAAAACTCGGTAGGAGTACAATGTTGTCACATTTACAAAATTACAGGGTTACGTAACATAACATCAATTTAAAGATAAACATCAAGTGCTCTAATCGTAACCCAACGTACACAAAAAAAAAAAAAAAGGGTTTCGTCCAGAAGGCAAGTTTAAATTACTGGCATGTGCCCTTACAATAATCAAACAATATATATATAATCTCCACAGGAAGAAGTTTGACAGCAATGGGATGTTACGTCATTTTATCTGATCTAGATGGATAAAATTTGCAAGAAAGTTAGCTTATTACTTTAAATATTATTATACCAATTCATACAAACTCATCGATAGTTAATATAATAAAACTACTTCTGTGGAGTAAAATAATCACATTTTAAACATATATTCATAGAAACTGGGAAATACATTAGAAAACGAACACACGTAAAACTAAGAATACATTTATTCAAGGGGAATAAATGTCAATTTTTGACAGTACCAAAGTTGATTAACTCCAAACTGCGCAGTTCCATATTCAACCAGATACAATAAAAATTGAATAATTCATGTCTTAGGAGCTATAATAAATACATATATTTTTTACATTGCCTTAACACTAATCAAAAACTATTGTGAAGTGTGAGGAATATGAATTCAAAAATAGGTTTCCTATTTTCCATTTGAATCAAATATATGCCAATAAAAAAATACATAAATATCACTATTTTTCACTTAATGATTTGTGCCATGAGATTTCCCATTAGCCACGGTGCAGGAAATGTTGTGAGCCAAATTACGGGGACGTTTAGGTTGTGAAGACAAAGCACCTGTTGGATGACGGCCTTTACACAGCGGTGCAGCTCCCCTTGGCCTGCCAGTTGAGCGTCTTGCGAAGGAGGAGAGGCCACTGCCTTCAAAATCTATCAACTCGGGATTTCTTGTACACTCCATAGTAACTAAAGTACAGGTAACACAAGACGAAAACAACAGACTAGGAGGACTATAGGCTGCAGACTCAATCAATTCGACAGAAGTTACAGAACAAGAACAGCACATACAGTTTGTTTACATTGAGCAATGATGCCATATACCTTGCGTACTTAGACTCTTAGTGCCTTTTTATAATAATGATCACCAGCGTAAATGCTAGCTTGTACAGCATAGTTGATACATATATTCTGTATGCATCTATAATAACTAATATACTTATCAATATTATAACGTATATATAAGATTAATATTGTCAAAATTGGTGCTTTTGCAAGAATTAAGAAAAGTTTATAGGTGGTAGTACTAAGGAGGGCGAAGTCTCAAAACGTCACCGCTCCAAAACACGCTCTGATTGGTTCAAATATCCGAGAGGGTCTATTTTCATCCAGACTTCAGGAATATGCTACCCGAACCCTTGGGAAAATTTGCTGGACCCTCGTAAATGGTACCTACGACAGGAGGATCCTCAAACAAGAGTTAGACCAGCCCTCATACTTACTTTGTCCTCTTCTAAACCCTCACTCAAACTCTCCTCACTATCACCAATTACGTCACTCTCACTCCATGAATGTTCAGCTTCAGCTAACTCCTGTTTTATTTTATCCCTAACTGATACCAATATCTCTGCTCTGGTGTCCGTTGTCTTCTGCGAAACCCCCAACCACTTAGCACACACAACTAACTGTTTCTTACCTAGCAAGGGAAAAAAATTAAGGCAATATACTGACCCCAAAAATTCCGCTGGATCAAAAACATATTTCTCCATTTCGTAAAAAAAAATAAAAAAAAAAAACAATTCAAGGGAAAAAAGCAACAATAAAACATAAACAAAAAAATATTTAAGAGTCCACCCGAGTATCGCTTCACCGACCAAAATACTGGATACCCTGAGCTCTCTATCATGTCAGGGTCGCCAAATATGTTACGACCCTTGTCGGGCCATGGTGCAAGTTCTTATTGCTAGATAAGAGAGGTCAGTGTTTGACAAAAAAAAGAAAAAAAAAACCAGCAGAAAATTGGTCAGCGGAAATGAGAACACTTGGGAAAAGTTAACGTTATTTAATAACTACAAAATTTAGAACAATAAGCCTTGTGTCTTCCTAACAATTAAAACTAACAATTAACAACTAACAATTAACAATTAACAATTAACAAAATTCCCCAAAGTGAAACACCACCCTCTCAAACGAGAGAGAGTCTGATAATTAAATCACAAAGCACTCAACAAAGAAAGAAATATATATTCTCACACTCTTTGGGGCTGGATGAAACCACACCTTGCTCCAACTAAAGTAGCGACTCCAATCTCAACACCATCACTCAGCTACTGTAGGGAATGCAGCCTTGCAGGACTCCTTATTAAAGGGAGGGAAATGGAGCCCCAACCCAAAAACAAAGGTAAACAAATATCTCCTACCTAATAACTGCCTCCCTACATGTCACCACAAGCTCCAAAGCTCCCGCAACTGCCTATGAGGATGCGTAGACGGCGGTGTCTCTCCCGCGTCCACCTTGATGCCGGGATTCTAACGTCTGCACCGAGGACCGCAGAAGAGAACACAGAAGAATTACGAATCACTGCAGGTGGCAGAAATGCACCTGCTTAAAGCCGTCAAACGTTGTCGTTGCAATCCTCTGAAATGCTCACATAAGCCAGCGGCTGCAGTAGGTCCGGAGAGTGGCGAGCTCGAACTGTCTTTAAGCAATCGAGTTCCTTGCACGTAAACACAGGTGTCTGTTCTCACCAAGGACTCGAAAAACACAGAAAAGAAACAAGAGTTAAACTAGTCACTTTTAAATCTTTAAGGGAGCAATCGAGTTCCTTGCACGTAAACACAGATGTCTCTTCTCACCAGGGACTCGAAAAACAGAGAAAAGAAACAAGAGTTAAACTAGACACTTTTAAATCTTTAAGGGAGCAGGGAGGAGGTTAAAACAACACTTCAAAAGAAAATAAAAACTCACAACTGAAGGCCTATTGACTAAACCTTATGCTAATTTTACATCAAACAAAAATGCAGAAACAAGGCTTACGTAAACAAAAGCAAAATTACGTTAATATATAAGACCTTCCTCACTGAAGAAAAAAAAAAAAAATTAAACAGAAAAAGTATTTTTTTATATACAAATGGAAATGCACCTGTAAAGTAAGAACAATAAGTATAAAAACAGAACAATAAACCTATAACCAAACAGGAAGTACCCCTAAAGAATACAAGCCAAAAGCTTTATATAGCTTACCATTATTCTAAAGATCCAATAATGCCATACTTCGTCAAAAAACTTCAATTCTATGGAAAAAAAAACCTACCTAACTAAACATAAATAAACTTACAGGTACGCCCACAGACATACACCTTAACCTACAATACACCGACATTATAGTCCCAAAAGTCATATATTATTATACAATCAAAAGTCTTAGTATATCGGGACAAATCAATAATTAATTTAGGGGAACCTTCATAAAGCACTAGCGTGTATACCACTCAAAGAAACCTCCTAATAATACAAAATTCCCAGTAAATTTTTCAAAACCATTCAGAGCCCTCTTCATGACTAATGACCGGGCAGAACCAGTGATCCCTATAAAACTTCACGTGGACAACACGAGAGTCAAAAATCAACATTCCAGGACACACATAATTTTCGCGCTTGAGTTACGATTGGGGATTAGTAGCATTAGGCTTACTACTATTTACTGAAGTACTCCTATCAACTACAGGTCTGTCTATGGGACTACTGCTACTAACCTTTTGCTAATCATTAACCAAAGCTACAGGACTTCGATTATTGCGCTGCAGGTACATCCTACGAGCGTTACACTGGTTTTGGAAATGCCCTGGCTTATTGCACTAAAAGCAGCTTCCTTTACGGCCTGAGCTTCTATTTCCATTATACCTGTTATTTACCTAACCTGGGAAGTCTATTAGCAAAACCTTAGGAGGAGGAGGACCTCCTTGGACTCTACCCACATCCCTATCACCTGAAAAAGAATTATAATTAATATTACCATTCTTAAGGATATGGGGAGTCTATGAGGAGGTTTCCCGTCTCCCACCATCATTAGGGGAGCAAGATGTTTGATTATCCAAAGTCTTATTGTAAAACTACCGATACCTGGACGGTGAGTCAATACAAATTCATCTGCCAAGTGAGCAGGACTACTCAATTTCACACTTTTTACTTCCTCCAGGAGATGTCTCAACTCCCTGCTGAAGGCCTTCTTAAACTCCTCAAGGAGCAGCAGTTCACGTAACGCGACGAAAGTGACTATCTGACGACTTTTCAGCCAGTCGTCGAACTGTTCCTCCTTGACGAGCGCAAACTCCACGAAAGACTGCGCAGGGTGTTTGGTATAGTTGCGAAACTGGAGGCGGTAGGTTTCAGGGACCATGTCGTAAGACTTTAAAATTAAGGCTTTTACCTATTGGTAATCCCGAGCTACTCCCTCCTCCAAGGCATTATACACCCGCATTACCTTGCCCACTAACCTACACTGTATTGATACAGTCCACATTTCTGCTGACCAAGACAATCGGGAGACCACACGCTCAAATGCCTTGAAGAACTCAGGGACATTCTTTTTGTCAAACACCGGCACCAATTTTAGTACAGCACATATGTTAAACCAATATTTGAAGGTATCTTTGGGGGAACTTATCAAATTGGCCCCCTGCAAGCTAACTATCTCTATATTTAATTTTGCCATCTCCAACTCATGACACCTTACCCGCTCGTTCTCTTCAAATTCCATTCTTCGCAACTCTATGCGTTTGCAAATAAGGTTGTATTCCTTCTCTTCCTAGGAGTCATTCAACACATTAAAAGGGGCCAGAGATTTGAAGGGTACAGAATCAGGGGGGGGGGGTGCAAGAATGGATTAGTGGACACATCACCCGGACCCTTGGGAAAATTTTCTGTACCCTCATAAAATTCATAAATGGTACCTACGACCGGATGATCCTCAAACAGAGTTAGACCAGCCCTCGTACTTAATTTGTCCTCTTCTAAATCCTCACTCGAACTCTCCTCACTATCACCAATTACCTCACTCTCACTCACTGAATGTTAAGCTTCTGCTGACTCCTGTTTTATTTTATCCCTAACTACTACCAATATCTCCGCTCGGGTGTCCATCATCTTCCGCGGAACACCCAACAACTTATCATGCTCAACTAATTGTTTCTTACATAGCAAGGCCAAATAATTAATGCAATCACAAAGCATTCAACAGAGA
>NC_090741.1:109559868-109564868 GCF_036898095.1 Palaemon carinicauda
TGGGTATCCACGGTTCACACACCGTTTTATTTTATTATATTGATGTCCTGTTATTACGATAACAGTTATTACGATATACGTTAGCGTATTCTCGTTAGGTTGGCATGCTTGGTCGCCTTCGGGTGTTTCTATTTCCATTAATTTGGTTTTACGTTCGCACGCCACGGACATGCCTCTCATTATTAACGTCATTCGTTTTTCTTGCATTAGCTCGAGGGACTTTCATGAGTCAGATATTAGTTTTTCATTTTGTCGGCACTTCACTGACTCTGTGTTATGTTGGTAGCTTGGTTTCTCCTGTCTCATGTTCGTCCCCTCGTTTGTTTTACGATTGATGTATTGTTATTTTTATTATTATTTTAGAATTCTTATCATCCATCATGCCTTCCTATCTTATTTTACCATGTGTTATGTTTATTATAGTGTTATTTAGTCTTTCCGTGTGATCATATCAATCGTGGGTCTGGCAGGTTGGTATACCTGCTATCGCCCCACTCCTAGCCTCCCTCCCACCCGGTACCCCCAACCCAGGGTTACCTTCCCTCTCTCTCTCCCATGTCGAGTTAGAGTCACTATGTTGCGTTATGTCCCCCCCCCCGGGGCCTTTCGCATTCTTTGCACGGGCGGTCCCCGTTGATCTGCGAGGCTTGCTATTATTATTATACATTAACGTACTTTATTTTACACTTTTTGTACTACTCTACCCGGTCGTAGTCGTTTTCTTTCCGTCGCTCGTTTGGCCAACGGTCGATGGGAAGTTTTCTGCTCGGCCCGTGGTACCTTGTCATGTTATATTATTTTATTTTATTTTGTACGTGCTACCCCCTCTCGGTCCCGCACTTCACGGACCCATTAAAGATCCCTTCCCCCTCTATGGTGTCCCGCACCTCACGGACCTCATATAGATATATACATAAAGACTTTCATTACGGGATCCCCGGACGTAGCTTTTATACATTACCATCTGGTCGAGTTGTTTAGTCCCTCCGCCTTCTCCGGCGGATGTTCATGAGACCTGAGCCCCTTGGTTGTCCCTCCGGAGCCAACGTTACGTATTGTTACTTGGATTAACTTTATATATTAGTCACATATATATTTTTATTTATATATATGATCCTAGTTCTCGACCTTCCCTTCCCCCTTTTGATATGATCACGGTTACGAATTGACTTATTCTCATTCATAATACAGTCGTAATAAAATCTTTTATCATGATATTGATATAATTTAAGCACCCGGGGTCCCCGGGCTCCTAATTTGCTTTCCTTTAAGATACTTAATGTATAGAATTTTCTTTTTTATCATGATATTGATATATAAATATATTTTAAGCTCCGGGGCCTCCGGGCCCCTAATTTGCTTTCCTTCAAGATACTCATGTATCTTTTATTTTACAGACTGTACGCTGTGCGATGACGGCATATGCCGCTGTCCTCCATTAATCCTGCGGCCATGACGTGTGTCATTCGCATGCCCACTGTTCTGTCCAAGTGGATGACTTAGCTGTTTGGCATCCGGACAATTGTGTAGTTTGCTACAAAATGACCTCCACTCTAACATCTGACTCGGTGAGTGCAATTTTTTTTAACATTAAGACAGACTTGTAGGGGGTTACGATTAATTTTGATGGTTTATATTAATTATGATTATTACTTTTAAGGCCACAGTCCTCTGGACTTCCCGCATGCCTTTCACTCCGTGTCTACGAAGTCCTTGGACTTCTCCACTTTTCTTTGGCACAAATATCCCTCGCTAATAGTCTGTTCTCTTTCAGAGCTCCCAACTTGAAAAAGATACAGCTCAGGCTACCCTCAAGGTCTGGATTGGCGGGTTTGCCCGCAACGTGAAGGCCTAACAGCCTTATATCCTCTCTGAGGAATGGTGTTCACGTCTCTACCCCCCTGCCAAAACTTCAGCTGCTGTCCTCAAAGAGTTGGCGAACCCTATCATTGAGAGGATCGAATCCCTTCTTCTGGCCCCGGACCAAGAAGAGACGGACGGCACCCCAACTGAGGACGTCGCTACCCTCAACCTCGATGTAGAACCTATGGCTCGGGATGAACCCGACGCAGGTAGGGACGTGGGTGAGTCAGGTGGTTCCCGGGCTAAGATTCCTCTCCCTTTTTCTTCTACTTCTGAACACTAATTTTTTCAAGGTTTTCCGGGGACAACCGGGACTGATATCAGTCCCCGGCCTGTTATCCCCAAGGTGAAGGCTCATCGCAAGCCTTTATATAAGACCCACAAGTCTTCCAAAGACCACAACCTCTCACGGAGTAGTCTCCGTTCCGGCACCTGTTCATCCCCCCCGGCGGAATCATTTAACCCGGTGGATTTTTCTGAGAAGATGTTTGCTCGTTTTGAGTCGATGCTATCGTCTCATACACAGCAATCACAAGAGAGAATAGCTTCCATGGAGAGCCTAGTTCAGAGACTCATGCGCTCGGGCTTCCACCGCCACAAAAGCAATACCCCATCCCCGACGCCTCCAAGCTTCCTCCTTTCAATAAGAATAACCCTTGGAGGTTAGTATTGCATGCCCCCTTTTCGGAGGGTATGTTGTCAATTGAAGGTTTCCGTACCCAGCCTCTTACGAATTATGAATTCTTCCCACCGGGTCTTGAATTCCCCTTCCCCGGCTATGCTGGCCTCATGGAAGAGGCTCTAATTCGATTGGATAAGGTCCCAAAGGAGACCGTTATTTTTCCTAAAGAACAGGCACAGTCTGTCTTGGTCCGCGTGTTCAATGAGTGGGACTGCTTTAACACAATGATTACGGCCTACAAGAGTTCTTATACTATGTTTGTGGCCGACGAACAGACCCCTACCCCATGTGCGACCAAGATCATAGAGACGGTCTTTCAGGCTATCAAGGAAGAGAAGCCTTTACCTCAACTCAGGGAGACCGACTTAACCTCCCTTCTCTTTCCGGGAGACAATGAATGTTGGCGGAATGCCCCAGCTACCTTCTCAGTAGGTAAGTTGAGCTCGGACTGTGCTTCGACGCAGTTCAGCGAACGGCTTCCTAAACTCCCGGAGTCTCTCATTAAATTGGAATTCGAGTCGAGGTGTAGATTCAGCAGATCCCTTAATTCGGTTGCCCTTTCTGAATTGACCGTCGCCACTTACAACGAGGAGGACCTCTTTAAGGTCTTCACTAAGTTGCTTTTACAAAACTTTATGGCTGACGCTTATGATTTTGCAAACGCCAGGACCCATTGTCGACGACACGTTCTATCCGAAGCCACGATTAGGCACGAACCTAATAGGCTCATCAAAGCTTCAGTCTGGGGCCCGGATCTTTTCCCAGAGGACTTAGTCAACTCGGTCCTTAGCGAGGCAGCTAGAGCCAACCAAAACCTCAAGGTTAGGTGGGGCCTGGTTTCAAAGAGGAAGTATGAGCCTACTAGTACCCTTATTCGAGGTAGGAAGAGATTGAGGCCCTTCCAATCTTCCCAATACAGACAACCTCTGCAAGTGGTTCAACCGGTCTCAGTCCAACCTGCTCCTCAAGGTCCCCAGCCTTCTACCTCAAAGGGCCAACAACAAGAGCAATACTTTCAGGTCCCTCAGTATCAGATAGCCTCGACTTCCTTCTCCCCCGCCTTTAACCCCACGTATGAGTCTCAGGGCTCTTTCCGTGGCTACCAGCATCACAGGGGTTCCAGGGGTGCCTTTCGTGGCCGAGTTGGCGGAAGGGGCTACCACCGAGGCAAGTCTTCCCGCGGAAGCAGAGGAGGCAAATCATCCTCCTACCATTGAGAAACTGCAGGTAGGAGGGAGATTGTACAAATTTTGGGACCATTGGAAGTTCAACGATTGGGCTTCCAGCATCATCTCAAAAGGCCTAGGGTGGAGCTGGATACAGGGACCTCCTCCATCGAACAGCTTTTACCAACTACCAACGGAAGAACTACGTTCCTTCACAAAAGATCTGCTACTAAAGAATGCAATCCAAAGCATACGTTGCTTAAAATTTCAAGGGCGCTTGTTCAGCGTGCCAAAGAAAGGCTCAGACAAACGGAGAATAATCCTGGAGCTGTCTCGTTTAAATTCCTTCATTCGTTGCGACAAATTCCATATGCTTACCGTCTCGTAGGTGCGGACCTTACTTCCCCGTGGGGCCGTCACCACCTCCATTGATCTTACAGATGCCTACTATCACGTTCCAATAGTAAGGCATTTTCGTCCTTTTCTGGGCTTCAAGCTAGGCAAACAAGCCTACGCATTCAAAGTGATGCCATTCGGGCTCAACATAGCACCCAGAATTTTCACCAAACTAGCAGACACCGTAATTCAAGAGCTTCGAACTCAGGGGATACAAGTAGTGGCCTATTTAGACGATTGGCTAATCTGGTCAGACAATGCCCAGAATTGCCGCATAGCAACAAACAAAGTCCTCACCTTCCTTCGACAACTGGGATTCCAAGTCAACCTCGAGAAATCCCGCCTGGTCCCGGAGGCCAAGTTTCAATGGCTGGGACTACAATGGGACCTGTGCTCCCATACGCTGTGCCTCCCCAAAAGCCAAACGGAAGGAGATAGCGAGGAATACAAAACAATTTCTCAGGGAAAAGTTGGCCTCCAGAAGGAGCCAAGAAAGGATCCTAGGTTCCTTACAGTTCGCCTCCGTGACAGACATCGTCCTAAGGTCCAAACTCAAGGACATAACCAGAGTGTGGCGCTCCAGAGCAACCGCAAAACGCCGAGACAAACGTGTTCGCCTTCCCCCAATCCTGAGAAAAAGTCTGCAGCCTTGTACAAAGATCAAGAATCTTTCCAAGTCGGTTCCCTTACAACATCTGGTCCCGGGACTCGTCGTTCACGCAGACGCCTCCTTAACAGGATGGGGAGGTTACTCCCAACACATGAAAGTCCAAGGGTTATGGTCACCGGTCTTCCAACAAATGCACATCAATGTCTTAGAGGCAATGGCAGTCTTCCTCACTTTAAAACGTCTCAATCCAGCCAGGAATCTCCATATCAGACTGGTTCTCGAC
>NC_090741.1:109569868-109572368 GCF_036898095.1 Palaemon carinicauda
TATTGAAGAAGGTAAATAACGTTAACTTCTTGGTGGAAACCCCCGATAGGAGAAGGCCTCATCAATTGGTACATATAAATATGATGAAAGCTTTCCATGAAAGAGAGAAGGTTAGGCCAATTGCGACTCTATGTGACGGTAGATATGACTTGGTCGGTTATAATGCTTCTTTTTCAGATGAGCATAATAATGATCATTTTTCAGAGGACAGGGACTTGAAAGATAGTGAATGGCTGGCAGGTAATGTCGAGGCTTTAGAAAATTTACCTCAGATGTTGGGTCACTTGGGTAAAGATGAGCAACAATCCTTGAGAAATTTGGTTTTAAAATATAAGGACTTGTTTTCTAATGTGCCCGGTAAGACCACGATCTTGCAGCATGACGTGGACGTAGGGGACGCCACGCCCGTGAAGCAGGCTCCTTATAGGTTGAACCCAAAAAAGAATGAGATTGTTGCTAGAAAGGTTGAGTATATGCTCAAGCATAATTTAATAGAGCCGAGTTGTAGTCCTTGGTCATCTCCGGTTGTGTTGGTGAAGAAATCGGACGGAAACTATCGTCTTTGTTTTGATTATAGGAAGCTTAATGAGGTGACCAAGGCTGATAGTTTTCCATTGCCTCGTGTGGAAGATTGCATTGATCGCATGGGTCGGGCTAAATACATTACAAAATTTGATTTATTAAAGGGATATTGGCAGGTGCCTTTGTTGGAAAGGGCCAGAAGTGTTTCGACTTTTGTAACCCAACAGGGGTTATTTCAGTGTAAAGTAATGCCCTTTGGGATGAAAAAGTCTGCTGCCACCTTTCAGAGACTTATGAATTCATTGGTTAGTGGTCTAGAGGGGTGTGTGGTGTATATCGATGACTTGGTTATTTTTAGCGACGACTGGCAGTTGCACCTGAAGAGAATTGAGGCCTTATTCAAAGTACTTAGGAAAGCAGGCCTGGTTATTAATTTAAGGAAGTTGGATTTTGCAAAAGCAACGGTGGTATATCTTGGACATAAGATAGGAGCAGGTATGGTGGCTCCCAAGGAGGCTAACATTGAGGCCATTCGTAAAGTAGAGGTTCCTAAATGTAGGAAAGATTTGCGAAGGGTATTAGGGCTGGCAAGCTATTATTGCAGATTCTTATGCAATTTTTCAGACATTGCGGAACCTCTTACTGCTTTATTGAAGAAAAATGTTAAATTCGTTTGGAGTAAGGAGGCTCAGGATGCATTAGAGAGGATAAAACTGGTCCTCATTAGTCGGCCTTTGTTAACAGCTCCCAATTTTGACGCTCCATTTCAGCTTACCACTGATGCGAGTGATGTGGGTGTTGGTGCTGTATTGAGTCAGGCTGACGAAAATGGTATCGTCCACCCGGTGGCGTATTTTTCTAAAAAGCTCACTTTGCCTCAAAGAAAATATTCCCCAATCGAGAAGGAGACGTTGGCCTTGATCTTAGCATTAACTCATTTTAATGTCTATCTCTCCTCCTCAGGTGGGCCCATTAAAGTTTGTACGGACCATAATCCATTAACGTTCTTGAATCGGTACAAGAGAAAGAATCAGAGATTGATGCGCTGGAGTATTTTGGTCCAAGATTTCGATCTAGAGTTTAAGCATATCCCAGGTAAAGAGAATATGGTGGCCGATGCATTATCCCGGCTGGCAGAGTAAGTGCGAATGGGGTAATTATAAGGGCTTTTTCTTCACCTGTTTGTAAGTTCTGTCACTCGTGGTAACTGTTTGAGTATCAATAATTATTTATATATGGTTTCTTTTATTTGGTTAAACAGATTATGTAATGTAACACTCCAATGTTGGATGTAGTATTGACGGTTGATTATGATTTGATATGATAGATGGATGTTGACCAAATGTAAGATTATTATTGTTCGTTGATGCATGCAATTGTTATTTTATAGGTTAATTATATCTGTCTTTAATTGCTTGTGGAGGTGGAGAAGTTTATAATGAAATGGTGTTTTTTTTTTTTTTTTTTTTTTGAATTATGCTTAAAACTGAGGTTTTGTCAAAATTATCTGATTATGTGTGGGGGTTTAGGAATTTATGAATGATCCTATATTGGACTCCTTATGTTTCAGGTGATGGTATTTATTACGTTAGTTGGGTATGTAAATTAGGTTAGGATTTTTATGACAAACTGATTTGTTTATACACCCCTTGGTCAGGAGAGTGTGGACTCCAAAGTATTGTTAATAGTGCGTAAAAGAAAATTGTTGGGAGTGGGTGGGTCATTTCTTAGCATTATTATTGATTTTTTAAGTAATAGATCTCAAAGAGTTGTTGTTGATGGGCACCATAGTGATTATAGGAATGTGATATCCGGTGTTCCACAGGGTAGTGTTCTTGGTCCATTACTTTTCATACTATATACACATGACATGTGGTTTGGCCTAGAAAACAAGCTTGTTGCATATGCAGATGATGCTACTCTCTTTGCATCAATTCCATCCCCTGAATGTAGATCTAGGGTTGGTGAATCCCTTAAT
>NC_090741.1:109579868-109584868 GCF_036898095.1 Palaemon carinicauda
AGCAAACACAAAAATAAATATGAAGGCGAAAGAGAAAATATAATTGAAAAGTTTGATTTCTTAATGGCAGAATTCCTGGAAATGAAGAAAAGAACATCATATCAGAACAGGAAGGAAGCATGGGAAATTCCATATTATCAATATTAAGTAATGGGGATGAAACACAAACCATAATAGTGATGAATGTAGAGGGTTTAGTTACGAGTAACTCTAAAAGGAAAATAGAGTTCTTAGAAGAACTAATCTAAATTGAAAAAAATATATATATTGAATATAAGTGAAACATGGTATTCCCAAGAGACTGGAAGTGATGACCAGATAGAGGGTTTCAAAACATATAGATCAGACAGAATAAATAGAAGTCAAGGGGGGACCGCAATACATGGAAGAGACATAAATCAAGGAAAGTCTGTGAAAAATACAGCAACACAGAATGTGCACTGATTACGGTAGAATTTGAATTTGAAAAAAAAAATAACTAGTGAATATTGTAGTTTACAGACCCCCAAATACTAAGGAATTTGACATAATAACAGAAATAAAATATGATATATGTAGAAACCATAAAGACTGGAATATACTCCTATCCGGAGAATTTAACTTTCCTTTCGTGGATTGGAAAGAACGGATAGAAGAAAGTGGTTGTATCTATATACATATAAAAAAGAGAGTAATAGTAGCGCAGAAGATAAGAGGCAATTTGAAAAGCTTCAAGATATGCTATTAAAACATAATATGCAACAAATAAACCACATTCCAACAAAAAAGGAAAATATCCTAGATTTAGTATTCGTGAATGAGGTGAATTATGTTAAAGAAATGATAGTCTATAACACAGGAAATTCAGACCAAAATGTCATAGAATTAATAATCCATTCCAAAGCAAGTGATCACAGAGATAATCAAGGCACTAAACGTTGGGAAGGATATGGGAAATATAATTTTTATAGTAAGAATATAAAATGGTCAGAAATAAGTGAAGAACTGAACAAAGAATGGAAAAATGTGTTCGTAAGTGATAATATACAGGTAAATACGGACATACTGTACAAAATACTGGAAAAATTGTTGAAAAATATGTACCAAAAAATAACAATAAACAACAGACATGCATACCAAGAGAAATAAGGATCTTATTTCAGAAAATTAGAAAGTGGAAGAAAAATCTTGCAAAAGAAAAAGATGTATGGAAAATGATGGAAATAAAAAGTAAGATAGAAAATGCAGAACAAAAGATTATACAATCAAAAGAAAATGAAAAAAAAAAAAAGGTCTTAGAAGAAAGGACACTTCAAAATATCAAAAAAAAAAAAAAAAAGGACTTTACTACTATGCAAAAAAAGGTGAATAACGGGAGATTAGAAATAGGCCCTCTAAGAATAGAAGGACGGTTAACGAATAAAAATAAAGGAAATATGCATTATATGAGCAGAAAAATATGAGAGTGAGTTCACGCCAAGAATTGCAAATGAGAATAATGACACAGAAATGAGAGAAGAAAATGTTGAATATCTAACGGATATAGATATCAATTAAGCAGATATTGTCAAGGCTATAAGCGAAATTAAAAATGGATCCGCCGCCGGACCAGATGGAGTTCCAGCGATTTTGTTAAAAAAAAAAAAAAACTGCACACAATACTGCTAAGACAAAGTGTATATTAGAGAAATATATGTTAAACATAAATTAGCTTATATAATCCCTATTTTCCAAAGTGGATCATGACTAGAGGCAAGCAATTATAGACCTGTTAGTCTACCATCACATATTGTGAAAGTGTATGAGAGGGTAATAAAAAAGAAAATAATGAATCATTTGGTTAAAAATAATTTGTTTAATATAGGTCAACACGGTTTTGTGCCCGGAAAAGTACACAAACCCAACAGATAGCCTACTACGAACACATATACAAAAATATGATAAATGAAAAAGACACAGATGTGATCTATCTAGATTTTGCAAAAGCCTTTTACAAGGTAGACCATAATATATTAGAGAAAAAAAATGAGAAAGCATAATATTGTGGGAAAGATAGGAAAATGGGTAAAAGAATTCCTGCAAAACAGAAAACAGATAGTGGTTGCAAATGACGAGAAATCAGTTAAAGTTCAGGTAATATCTGGCGTGCCACAAGGTACGGTATTAGCTGCACTGCTGTTTGTTATTATGATCTCAGACATAACTGTGATGTTAAAAACTCTATGGTGAGAAGTTTCGCAGGTGACACAAGAATAAGTAGAGAAATTACTTGTGATGAAGATAGGAACTCACTACAAAGAGATCTAATCAAAATATATGAATTGGCGGAGATAGATAGGATGGTATTTAACTCCGATAAATTTGAATCAGTAAATTATGGAAACAGATTAGGAAGGGTATATGCATACAAGGGACCTAATAACGAGACAATCACAAACAAGGAAGCAATTAAAGACCTTGGTGTAATGTTGAATAGGAATATGTTATGCAACGACCAAATAGCAACACTGTTGGCTAAATATAAAGCAAAAATGGGAATGCTATTCAGACACTTTAAAACAAGAAAAGCTGAGCACATGATTATGCTTTACAAAACTTATGTACGTAGTACACTCGAGTACTGCAATGTGATATGGTACCCACACTACCAAAAGGATATTGCACAAATAGAGAGTGTACAAAGGTCCTATACTGCTAGAATAGAAGAAATTAAGGACCTTGACTACTGAGAAAGACTGCAATTTTTAAAACTATACAGTCTAGAAAGGAGAAGAGGACACTGCAGGATAATACAAGCATGGAAGCAAATAGAAGGAATTACTGAAAACATCTCGGAGCTAGAAATATCAGAAAGAGAAAGCCGAGGTAGATTAATAGTGCCAAAAACTATACCAGGAAAACTAAGGAAGGCGCACAGGACATTAATCCACAACACACCAGCATCGTTAGTGTAGCGACTAGTTAATGTGCTGCCAGGTCATCTAAGAAACATATCAGGAGTGAGCGTAGATGTGTTTAAGAATAAGCTCGATAAATACCCAAGATGCATCCCAGACCATCCAAGACTGGAAGATGAAAATACACCGGAAGAAGCTTTAGCAACTCTCTGGTGGATATACGAGGTGCCTCACACTGAGGGATCTGGGGGAACCCAAACATAGAATAAGGCAATAAAGTAAGGCTCTCTCTCTCTCTCTCTCTCTCTCTCTCTCTCTCTCTCTCTCTCTCTCTCTCTCTCTCTCTCTCTTTGAGGAACACTTTATGCTGGGTGATAGCACCTTTAAATTGTTTATATTTTTTTAGTTTCATCTTGATCTGAGCATAAAATTATATACTAATGCTATATTTTTATGAACAGGGTATGCAGGTAAAGTATTTTATGCCTTGCCCATGGTCATTCTTCTTCTTACATGTTGATAGAATATCCACTGCTTCCGTTTGCTCTCGTATACATGTTGCTCTTTTTCTCGAATTTTGTGTGCTTATTCCCATTTTTAGCGTTTCTTTAACTCTTTTGGTTGTAACTATTTTAGTAAGGCTCCGAGTTCATCATGCATAAGTTAATAGTATTAGTACCTTCTCGCTGAATACTTTTCTTTTTATAGAAAGTGGCATTTTATATTTCATAATCTTATCTTAATAATCAAAAGCTCTCCAACCCTTGCTTTTTTTATTTATCTATTTACTTATCTTTTTTTTATCTGATGTCCGTGGGAAATAGTTACTGTCTGCCCCAAGACCGTATTTGCATTAACAATCTCAAGAGATTTGTCCATAACCCTTATTTTTATTAAACATATCTTAATTTTAATTGTACTAATTTTTAGCCCTACTATTTTATTTCTCTATTCAAATATTCAATAATCTTCGGCAATGGCTCCTCTGATTCACTGAACAAAACTATTTCATCTGAATATCCTAATTTTTTAAGATAAATCTCCTCTAATGGTAATTCCTACATTTTCCCAATATACTGTAAATAATTAAGAATTTCTTTTAGGCGCGTAGGGAACAATTTAGGAGAGATGGACTCACCTTGTCTAACTCCTTTCTCAATCAGTACTATCTTTATATAGTTTTAGAATTGTTTAACTGGCCGTAAAAATATCGTCAAGTGTTATAATATAAGATTCATTTACTCCTAGTCTGTCAAAGGCTTCCATTACTGCTGAAATTTTGATAAATGAAAAGTGGTTTGTCATAATTAGCTGATTTTTTCATTAGCTGGTTAATTATATGGGTATGGTCTAAAACCGGCTTCCTCTCTTGATTGATTAAAGCCTAACTGCTTTTTGTTTAACTTAATATGATATTTGCAAATATTTTATATATCACTTAGAGTAAACTTATTGGGCGGTATTTTTTACGCTCTTTTGCGTCTCCCTTTATGTGAATCAGTACAATGATAAAGTTTTTCCAATTTGTATGTATAGAGAATTTTTGCAGATATTTTGTGTAAAGTTCGTTTAGTTCTACGGCTATGAAATTTCCTTCATCTAATATTAAATCAATTGTTAGACCATCCTCTGATGCTGTTTTCCCTTTTGCATGCCATTTAATGCTTTCTTACTTCTAGTGTTTCTTTTGGTACCGGCTCAGTGTTTCATTATTTATATTTGCAAAATTATTATTTATATCATTATCGTATAGCATTATATAGAACATCTTTGCCGTTCTCAAAACTTCATCTCTTTTGTTGATAGAATTTCCTTTTTCTTCTCTAGGGCAAAAATATTTTGGACTCTTCTTCAAAGTCATTCCATCAATTTAAGGCTTCTTCCTTTTTTTACCGTTTCCCCAATGTTAGTCTGCTTGCACTTTTAGTTTTTCATCATGTTTGATAGTTTTCCCAATTGTATTTATATCTCCCGGATTTTACACTTATTGTCCATCTTTTCTTTATTAGGTTTTTGGCCTCTCCTGGTATATTTCCTTGATCTTATATTGGAGCTTTTCTGCCTATTTCTTGCGCTGATTATACTAATTACTGTCTTTTCTTCTTTACTTGCTTCAATTTCACA
>NC_090741.1:109589868-109604868 GCF_036898095.1 Palaemon carinicauda
TTACCGCAAATCTTAAAAGATTTTCTCGATGATCCATTTTTTTTTTTTTTTGCAATTGAAAAAGACACAGACCTAATATCTTTTTCCAAAGTAAATTTGCTGTCAAGAATAATAAATAAAAGTTTAAAAGTCATAGAGAGTTAAAGAAACATTATCAATGCTGAGATCTGAATGTTGAGGAGACACTGTCCTTTACCTACTTACAATCGTACTTTGAGTTTTGTTAGGATTCAATTACTTCAATCTCAATAATTGGCAACATGCGCTAAATTTAGATAGATCTCTATAAGGGATTCAGCATTCCCACAGCTACATTCAGGGAATGAAATTGATGCAAAGACTGTAGCATCATCTTCATGTGCTTTTTAGGCCAAACCACGTGTCATGTGTATATAGTATGAATGTTAATGGGCCAAACGCAAAACCCCGGAAAACATCAGATATCACATTCCTGTATTCACTATGGTACCCATCAACAACATCTTTTTGCGAACTATTACTAAAAAATTCAATATTTATACTAAGAAACGACCCACCCACTCCCAACTGAGTTTGAAAGTAAGAGCCTCATGGTTAACACGGTTAAAGGAAGTACCAAAAGAAAGGCCAATCATACAAACTTCCGGACAAAAATCAAGGTATATCGTTTCAGCATTGAAGACTGTAAGAAGGGCATCACATACGCCAAGGCCTGTACGAAAGACAAATGGCAAACTAGGTAACAGATGATTACCTTTAATAGTTGGACTTGAGCTACCGCAAAAAACATTTACATAGTGAAGTAACATTACAAATTCTCCAACAAAGGCTAAAAGCTCCTCTTCTTGCTAACTTGCTCAAAATGGCAGATAACGTTGGAGCTAAGAAACCTTCAGTCTTTTTAAAAAACAAAGGAAAGATACTATTTGGGTGTACTCCTGAATAAGCATCAAGTCCATCAATAAAGCTTTATTTTCATGAGATCGAAAAGCTAAACTAGTTAGTTTAGACTCAGGATAATTGGTATGAGGAAGATCAAGTTTCTCGTCACCCAAAAGAGTTGCCTTTCTCTTTGGACACAGTGATAGAGAAACAATTTTAAGTAAAGGTGAAACTGTTGCATCTGCTCCAAAGAGTGTAGATTTAAGGGTAGTCCATCACTTATGTTCCTGGGTTATATGAGATAGAGTCTCCTTTATAATTGAATTGTATTACTATGAGCAAAAGCTCTAACGTGATTATGGGTATTTCAAGTTAAATTTGACCTGTTACCCTTCTAAAGATGACATGCCTCCTGCTTCTCCAAATACGTACACTTTTAATCCTTATTGATCCATGGTTTGTCTTTCACTCGGTACCCTAGCACACAAGAAGGGATACACGTATCAATTATGCTGACTAGATTCTCATTCAAAGGGACAACAGGATCAGCACTACTATACAATTGTTACAAATTCAAGCCCAAAACATCACTCAAAATCCCATTCTAATCTGCTTGAGATTCCATATAAATCTTACATCAGTATGATGCATCAGAGACAGACTGCTCAGTCTTTACTACTAATGAAATCAAGGCATGATTACATGTCACAACTGGAGAACCAACCTTAATTGTTGTAACACCAAGGGAGTCAGCGTATACGAGGTCCAAGCAGTTACCAGACCTGTGAGTAGCTTTACTTATGATTTGCTCACAGGTGGATTCAGATGCAAATCTAAAGCTCTTGATCGGTAGGAAAAACTGAATTTAACCACTCCTTATGGTGAGCATTGAAATCACCTTTAAGGAAAAACGGGGCTTTTCTACCATTTTCTTGTATCTTAGGCATAAGGAGAAGATAATTGACGACAGAATCACCCATTTCTGTATTCCGGTAGATTGAACAAAAATAAGAGTTGTTATGACTACCATAAGCTTTTATTACCTGAATCTTATGACAACCACATTCATAGCAGGACTTAAGAGAAGCAGGGTACTCAGTTCTATTATACACCGCCATTCGCCTGGCCATAGGAATGGCATCCCATTTCAAAATTATTGGTTTCACAAAACCAGTTATAAGGAGCTGAAAAAACGCCTTATATTAGAAATATCATACTGTCTGGACACAACTGCAAGATTTTGAATATTTGCGCGAAGACCTCGAATATTGCAATACAGTAGACGGCATTGGTGA
This sequence comes from Palaemon carinicauda, assembly GCF_036898095.1. Taxonomy (NCBI): domain Eukaryota; kingdom Metazoa; phylum Arthropoda; class Malacostraca; order Decapoda; family Palaemonidae; genus Palaemon; species Palaemon carinicauda. The sequence goes on from NC_090741.1 coordinate 109,592,025, forward strand.
AATCTAGAGTGTACTGGTCCTGAATTTCACTCAATGTGTACAGACAGCTCTGAATTAATAGTAATAAAAAGATGCAGCATGCTTGACAAACCAAATTTACAAAAATGATAAAAAACTAGATTCAAAGAAATATAAATGAAGCAATTGAAGAAACACATAAACTATTCCAAAAAGTCAGAAAAACTGGTCCGCATGGAAGAGCCGATACACAAAACAAAGCTGAAAACCCTTCAAGATATCCACTACAACTAAAGGAAGCTATATTGATGCTCTTTAAAGACAAATCTATAAATTTTTTTTGTTTTGTTTTTTCAACCTTGCGGTTCATACAATCCATTCAACCTCTGACTTTCATTTCTTTGTTACTGTTTTCCCTGAACTGTGCTGCTACTCTCCATATCAGTGCCATTGCTTGGAATTATAGCATTATGATTTTGGATAAAATAATAATAATAATAATGATAATAATAATAATAATAATAATAATAATAATAATAATAATAATAATAATAATAATAATAATAATAATAATAATGATGATTTATGCATCAAAGTACTTTGGTAGATGCTATTAGCACAGATAAATCAATTTGACACATTTATTTTGCATTACAAAAGTACCATTAAATGATTAATGTAATGTTATTCCTCATCTTAAACTTTGTCTCTACATGATATTTCAAAATCTGAAGAATAATATTCATATACTCATAAATGCCCTAAAAGGATTTGCAAGCAATTTCCTCCATTCATTGGATTTCATTGATGTTTTTGGAGAACCGAGGATGAGGGTAAAGGCAAAACTAAGCCAATTAAAAGGTTAACTTCAAAGCATTTTTGTTTCGGCAGAATTTTGTTATGGATTTAAACCTTGATCTTTGGTTAAAGAAGCAACAAGGGTAGTTGATTTTCGTCAAAATAATCCAAAAAAATACTTTTTATTCATATACTTTTATCTAATATAGATAAACCGATTTCTATTAGATCATAAATACTCATTAAGATTAAGGAATAGTAAAGAAAATCAAGTATTCTACATACAATAACAAAACATATCAGTCACTTTTATTTCCATTTGATTTAATTTAATTTCACCTTATATCTTTTCCTTCAATTCAAATATTCTTCTATTCTATGGTTAAAAACGTTGTATAGCCTTTTGTTCTCGCTTAATGATAGTCTTAGTTTTTTTTTAAATGGTATCATCTAAGATCCCATTTGAATGGAAAATATATTGTCAGAATACTGAGCTCGTGAATATGACTAAGAAAAATCTTTGACTTTTAAATTTTGTAAATCTTAAAATGTATTTATTTTCTCTGTAGACACCAAATATGATAAATATATAGGAAAAAGAACGTTTTAATTAACCTATTCCTTTAAAAGCACATACTTAATCTCATATTTCTCGAAAAGATAAAATATATGTAAAACGGGAAAAACTGCAGAGACTGGAGACTTCAAGCATCAGTCAAGGGTCAATTCCTATTGTTTCATCAAATACAAATTCGATCCCATAGATACGAACCATAAAATCCGCAGTTCTTGGCAATATAATTTATCTGAATACACGTAGTTTATGTGAAAAAACACCATCATTTCTTTACAAGGTTATAATTATTATTATTATTATTATTATTATTATTATTATTATTATTATTATTATTATTATTATTATTATTATTAGTTAAGCTACAACTCTACTTGGAAAAGCAAAATGCTAAAAGCCCAGTGGATCCAAAAGAAAAAAGGAGTCCAGTGAAGAATAGAAATAAGGAAATAGATAAACGTTATAAGAAATAATGAATGATTGAGACAAAATATTTTTAAAACAGTAACAACATCAAAACAGATATATAAACTATTCAAAGATTTATATCAGCCTGTAACATATCGAAACATTTGCTTGCAAGATTGGACTTATGAATCTCTACCGATTAAATTAGCGGATGAGGAAGATCATTCCACAACTTAGTCAAACCTTAAATAAAATTTATAGAATACAGTTCAGTATTGAGCTTCATGATGGAGAAGACCTGACTATTAGAATTAACGGCATGCCTAGTATTGCGAACGTAATGGAACTGTCCGGGAAGATGTGAATGCAACGGATGATCAGAATTATGAAAAATATTATGCTACAGGCATAATAAACTAATTGAACAAGGGTGCCAGAGATTGATAGCTAGATCAGAAATAAGAAATGTAATAGACCATAAGTTCTTGTCCAACAAATTAACATGAGAATCGGCAGCTGAAGACCAGACAGAAGAACAATACTCGGTACAAGGTAGAATGGAAAAAATTAAAACACCGAAAATCTTTAAAAACTTTTACAATAAACCATTTTTTGCAATTAAAAAAGAGAGAGACCTAATGTGTTTCTCAAAGGTAAATTTTCTGTCCAGAAAAACACCTAAAAATTTAAAAGTCAAACAGACTTAAAGGCACATTATCAATGCTGAGAACAGTATTTTAAGGAGCCAGTGTCCTTGTCCTACTCACAATCATATTTGAGTTTGGTTGGGATTCAACTTCTTGCCCTATAATATGCTCCATGCACTAATTCTAGTTAGATCTCTATTGAGGGATTCTACAATCCTAGATCTACGTTCGGGGGATGGAGTTAATGCAAAGCGTGTAACATTAACTGCATATGTAACAAACTTGTTTTCTAGGCTAAACCCCATGCAATGTGTATATAGTACGAAAAGTAATGGGCTATGAACACTACCTTGAGAAACACCAGATGTCACATTCCTGTATTCACTATGATGTCCATTAACAACTTTTTGTGATCTGTTACCTAATAATTCAATAATAATGCTAATAAACGACCCACCTAATCTCAACTGTTTGAGTTTGAAAACTAGGGTCTCATAATTAACACGGTCGAAGGTAGCACTAAAATCAAGGCCAATCATACGAACCTCCTGACCAAATCAAGGGATATCTGTACATTTGGGATTGTAAGAAGAGCATCACATGTTCCAAGGCCTTTACGAAAATCAAATTACCAACAAGATTAGCCACAGTAAAACTATTTTACCCAAAGACATTCAAAAACTTTAGATAATATAAGAGTTATGGAAATTGGGTGGTAGTCAGTTGAACTTGAGTTATCACAAACAAATTTACATAATGGAGTAACAATACCAATTCTCCAATAAGTGCTAAAAGTTCCTCTTCTTTCTAACTTGCTCAAAATAGCAGATATCTTCGGAGCTAACAATTCTGAAGTCTTTATGAAAAAGAAAGGAAAGATACTATTTGGGTCTACACCTCCATAGGCATCATGGTCCATCAAGATAGCTTTAATTTCACGTGATCGAAAAGCTAAACTAATTAGTTTAGCCTCAGGAAAAAAAGGAATTGGGAAGATCATATTTTTTCCTCAGCTAAAAGCGTTGCCTTCTCCATTGAACAGTGAGTGACTGAGTCATCTGGTTCAAGTAAAGGAGGAACTGTTGCATCTACACCAAAGATTTCAGATTTAAGGGTAGTATACCTCTTTTGTTCCTGGGGGATTGTACTCAAAAGGGTTTCATTTATTGTTAAATTGTATTATTTTTCAGTTAAAGCCTAAACTCTGAGCAAAAGCTCTAAGCTCAGTAAACGTATTCCAGGACAAATCTGCTGTTAACCTTCCAAAGATGATAGGCCTCCTGCTTCTCCAAATAAGCATGTCTATAATTATATATTGAATCATGATTTTATCTTCACTCGGTACCTTAGGACACGAGAAGGTATACTAATACAAATTATGTTGACTAGCTTTTCATTCCCAGGGACAACAGAATGAGCATTACTATAAAACTGTGCACAATTCAAGCCAAACAGATCACTAAAAATCCAATTGCAGTTTGCTTGAGTTTTCATATAAATCTTATATAAGTATGATGCATCAGTGACAGACTTTTAATTCTTCACTATTAACAAAATCAAGGCACAATTTTATGCCCCAACTAGAGAACCAACCTCACTTGTTATAACGACAGGAGAGTCTGTGTATGTGAAGTCCAAGCGGTTACCAGACTTGTGAGTAGCTTCACTTATGATTTTTTCAAAGCCTGATTCAGAGGAAGAATTTAAACGCTCCTTATGGTGATCATTAACATCACCAACAAAGATAAAAGAAGCCATTTTACCATTTTGTATCTTAGCCATAACAGTAAGAAGACAATCGAAGAGAGAATCATCCATGTCTAGATTCCGGTAGATCGAACACAAATAGAAGTGTTTATGCCTACCATAAACTTATATTACCTCAATCTCATGACATCCAAATTTATAGCAGGACTTATGAGAAACTGGTCCCTGGGAATTGTATCCCGAATCAAAATTATTGGCTTCCTCAGATGAGGGCCTCATATTAGAAACTAGAGACTCTGAGCACAACAAAATATCATACTGTCTGGACGCAACTGTAAGGTCTTGAACATTTGCATGAAGACCACGAATATTGCAATGCAGTAGACGACATTAACGAATCTAGGACGTATGGGTCCAGAATTTCACCCAGTGTCTCCAGACAGCACGAGAATTAATGGTTATAACTAAAGATATATCTTAGGTAAAAACTGAATTGATTAGAATGATAACAAAAACAATATGTACAGAAATATTGATAAAGTGACTTATCAAACCCATAGACTATAGAGGAACTATACACCATGCAAGGCTAAACACCCTCCAGGATAGCCACTTAACTGAAGGTGCTATTCACATGCTCTTTAAAAGACGAAAAACTTTTTTTTTTTTAGCTTTAAAAGGGTTCCATTTATCCACTTTAACGGTATCAACTTCTTACTTTCAGTTTAATTTACTTTTCAGGGATTTTATTATGAAGATACTCTTAAATTTTGTGAAAATATAAATAATCATGACCAACAACACTCGATAGATAAATCTTTTATTTGGTGTCTTCATTATGGATGTAAACTGTCATTTTGTCTAAATAATGCCTCTTACGAAATAAAATCCATAAACCATTAAGTTCTCATTTTGATGATAGTCTTTCGTGACCCAAAGACTGAATATAAAAAAAAAAAAATATTTTATGTTTTGTTTTACATAAATAGATAAACTAAGTTTATAAGTCTAAAGTGTTTGGTAGCCTAGTTTAATTGACACAAGTTGAATCATATGTATTTGAGACTGTTTCAAGCCTTTATTTGTAAATGCCAAAGGGAAAATAATGTCCATAAAGAAGTCTACACACACAAACACATATATATATATATATATATATATATATATATATATATATATATATATATATATATATATATATATATATATATATATATATATATATATATATATATATATATATATATATATATATATATATATATATATATATATATATATATATATATATATATATATATATATATATATATATATATATATATATATATATATATATATATATATATATATATATATATATATATATATATATATATATATATATACTATACATATATATATATATGTATATATATATATATATATATATATATATATATATATATATATATATGTATATATATATATATATATATATATATATATATATATATATATATATATATATATATATATATGCCTGTCTTTCGGCAATGGTTCTCCTATGTTATCTTTTCTCCCTAATTAATTCTATCATTTTACAAAGTGAACTGTCTAAACAGAATCTCCTTACAGTGTTTAGCTTAGGTAAGTAAAAAAAAGAAACCAGAATATTAAGATACTTTCCATGATTAATAAAGGTGTTAAGAATAGATTGGGGCGTATTTTTGTCGTTATATACATAAGCTGTTGTAGTTAAGAAAATTCCAGGTATTTGGAAACATATTCATATCTTTCCATGTTTTGGTTTCTGCGAAATTTTGAAATGTAAATAATGAATAGGTGTCATAAATACTTGATGTTTATCCGAGGATCAAAGTGTTTGGAATGAAATACTGTTATATTGCTATTGGAAAATTTTGCAACTTGTAGCCGATTTACCTTTTTACGATATAATATTTAATTTTTGCCTTTGTTTTAGAAATACTTATACTAAGCATTGTATATTCGTAATAGTTTGTAGTTTATTATATTGCCATATAACATTTCGATAATTAACTGAAATCAGTATAATTTGCTAGCAATGTAATTAATTGTAATAGTACCTCTCTATAATTGATGGATTATTGATAAAGCCTTAACTGATTTTCATACTGTACACAACGCAGTAAACCAGTGCAAAGAGTGAACATCATGATTAGCATTACAGAATGAATTCCAAAAGTGCTGTTCCAGATTGATTGGCAGAGTCATCATCCAGATTCAATATATTAGTGCTAATGGAATACTTATTGGAATTAAGTCAATGTTAATTATATTCTAAATTAGTATCGATAATAAAACCCATTTCTCGTCAAGTAAAAGTAGTTTTGAAAATGATCTTTAGATTATCATTTTACATTTTCCGTCATATCCGATGTATAGCTTTGAAAACAATTTGATTTTCTAGATGGGGAGTAATCTCGAATTAGTAACCATAAACTTTTCTCAAAGATGAATTAATTTTTTTTTTTGAAGAAAAAGCATAATTGGAAGATAAATGGAAGCATTAATTTTTATTAGTATATTGAAGAGAAAGTTTTGCTAATGAATTATCCATAATTTTTAGTTATAATAACTTATTTCACTTCCCGTAATTCAGATACAAACAGTAAAATTAGTCCTATGTAAAATAATCTTATTAGCCTTAGAGTTTTCTGGTACTTATAGAATTTTCTCTACTTGAATTGACCAAAAAAAAATTACTTCGTGATTCCTGAAAGCAAGGAAAGGCTGATGACAACATCGTAAAGAAACCAAATAAGAAAGAAGGATGAAAGATTGCATAACGGTTTTAGAACAGACAATCTTATTAATGTAGCTAATTGGATTAATAATCAAAACATAAGGGAATTAAAAAAAAAAAAAAAACTTATGAAGTTGTTATTGAATTTCAACATTTGAATACGAAAACAAAGAAATCTATAAATACTAACTTGACTAAGAAGATAATGGAGCTATTGGCAGCTTCAAATGATAATGAAAACCAATTGGAGTTATAAGTGTATTGCAATGTGCTTTGTATCCTCAAGGACTCGTCTTTTTAAAGTAAATAGTAAAGGAGACGACTTCGCGGATTTGGAAACCTTTTGGGTTCAGGAGGTATCTTCCATATAGAGAAGGTGATGCCCTAAAAAACCATTATCTCTTTTCCCTTCGCGTAAATTCTAGAAAAAAGCGGAAAGTTAAGGTAATTGTCAATAGTATTATCATTTTTTATAAGTTTTGATGTCCAGAGCAGAAGTTCAATTCTTAATTAGCCTGTTTGAATATATTATAGTAATTAATTCAAATTACCACAAATGAGTCCATATGGATAGATATCAACACAACATCGTGTTCAAATAGAAATAAATTGACTCATTAGGGGTAATTTGAATGAATTACTATCAATTGTGTCCCGTGCTGGGCCTGGAAGTCGGGTAAAACTCGCTGGTAAGAGACTGATGTCTCGCCAGGTAAATCCTAGAACAGCTGATTACCCGTTAGGTTCTGATTTCTTTTATGGCCTCTCGTGGCATGGTTGGTTTTAACCTGGCCTTTCATTAGAAGGGGCCAGCGTTCGATCCCAAGTATGAGGTAGAAATTTATTTCTATTTGAACACAATGTTGTGTTGATATGTATCCATATATATATATATATATATATATATATATATATATATATATATATATATATATATATATATATATATATATATATATATATATATATATATATATATATATATTTTTTACAAAGCTGGACTAGTATAGAGTAAATACAATAGTTTATTGATGATTTTAATTATATTGTTTTCATATATATGCTGAAGAAACAAATAGCCAGCTCTTAAAATGAGCTCATCTCACGTAGATGTAAGTGTTTTATATAAATTATGTAAGACATTCGTCGGGACTTTCATTGCATTCTTTATTCAAGTTAGTATGTGTAAATTTACGTCATTTTAGGAATTAAGTTTTTATTTCACATATGTTTGTTATTTAGTCTTATGTAATCCATTTGAGAGTGTTGTGTAATTCGTACGAGATATGAACAAGGGCTTACGTAATGTTCTTTTATAATCTATGATGTATTGCATTATGTTTGAGAGAGAATGCTCAGTAATATGTGCTTTGGAAAATTCTGTACACGTGCTTCGGAAATTTCGCTAAGGACCAAGTGATAGGCTGTTATCTTTTTTTTTACTTTGTGGACTAAGAGAAGGCGGAGCTAGCTTACTGATAGAGCCATCTGTTGCGGTGTGAGTGGCATTCGGGAGAGTGATACCTGGTAACTATAACGCCTCATGGCCCGGCCCACCTCGCTTCCCCGTTCGTAGTGAGGTTTCTAGAAACAGTTAGGTTTTATAAAAAAGGCGAACACCTAGGTTAACAAGATAGAGATAGAGCATTACAGCCTGAAGACAGCCCTCTTTCCCTCTCCCTCTCTCACAGTCAACTCCTTTCATTGTTTTAAAAGTGTACAGTGGAAAAAGGAAAGTTTTGACGTGAATTAGATTGTAATCATGAAGTTTTTGTAAATGGCCACGTAGGAAGATTAGGTATATGTATTGTGATCTGATTATCTATTTTTCATCAAGTTTCAAACTTGGATATTGTGGTATTCAGAGTTAATTTCATGTTTTTGTATAACTCACATTGCATTATTTCTTTTCTTAGTCTAAGGTTTAATCATATACAATAGTTCAAGTCAAATTAATATAAAATTTTCAGATCGTAACATTTTTTTCTCAATCTGATTTTGTTGAGACTTAATCTTTCCAGGGACATTTTCATATTATTAAGTAAATTCTTTTAAAAGTACTGTAATTTATATAAAATATACCTAATTTTGTGAAGATTGTATCACTCCAATCACCATCGTTTAGAATTAGATTCCTCTCGAATCCTGTTAAAAAACAAGTAAGTTTTATATAATACTTAGGAGTAATTACCCAGTTTAGTTTCGAGTGTACTTAAGAGACCTTTGTATATTCAGTGGTCTATATTTTGCTGTCTGGGAATTATTTAACCGTCTCAAAATTAGTGTCTTAATATTTTAAAGTGTAATAGTTTATTATAAGCAAAGAAGGGCAAGAGGTTGATTAACTTCCCAGTCATAGTATATGTATATAATATTATATGTTTGGTTCCCAGTCAGGAGCCATAGTATAATATTTTTTTTATTGCCCAGACTAGGGAGCCACAATTCTATATATATATATATATATATATATATATATATATATATATATATATATATATATATATATATATATATATATATATATATATATATATATATATATATATGTATGTATGTATGTAGGTATGTATGTATATATGTATGTATATAATCATACATAAATATATGTGGCATATCTTTCGATGTTTATTATTATGAAGGGTAATTTCTTGACATAGATTTTCAAAATCCTATTATTTGTTAGAGAACCTCTAAAATTAAGTGTTTTTAGTCATCTATTTCAAGAATAAAGAATGTCAACCACATATGTGAAATATAGGGATACCTTTGGGACTGGTTGCTTCATTCTGAAAAGTAGTCTCATATCAGTAGTAGAGGAAGAAAAAGAAGTCAGAGAGGAAGAAGTTTATAAATCAAATCAAGAATATATATGATAAATTTAGTATAAAACTAATCAAAGTCAATAGCGATTCCAATTTTCAGTTTGGACTTTGTCAACAAATATCTCGATGGAGGAATTAGATGCAGACCCGAGAGTTTTTGTTTTGTGGTAATATATGATAAACCATTGTTTTCTCAAATGTTTTATAATGCATTTTCTCTAACCGTAATGCATTTCTTTTCTCGAAATTGTATACAAAAATGTTATTCTCTCTCTCTCTCTCTCTCTCTCTCTCTCTCTCTCTCTCTCTCTCTCTCTCTCTCTCTCTCTCTCTCTCTGTATATATATATATATATATATATATATATATATATATATATATATATATATATATATATATATATATATGTATATATATATATATATATATATATATACATATATATGTATATATATATATATATATATATATATATATATATATATATATATATATATATATATATATATATATATATATATATATATATATATATATATATATACAGTATACATCTGGAGTAATGCAGTCTTGGATAATAATAATAATAATAATAATAACAATAATAATAATAATAACTAATCTGCTTTATTGGAAATTATATCAATTTAATATCAAATAACTCCACACCCTCCTTTTTGCTAAAGCCATCTAGGACCGAGACTAGTACAACAGTGGTATTGTTTTCAGGGCCGAGGGAACTACAGCTAAGAAACGCAAGGATAAAACAGACGTTACTGTGCTGATAGACTGCAGCCTTCGTTCTCATTGAAACCGAGGATTATCAAGAAAAAATGGACATCATCCTTCCAGACACTTTCGAATTCCAATGGGTTATTTTCAACATCATCAAAAGAGATGACAGCCACACTGCTGTTGTCATCAAATGCGGCCTCCAATTCTGTCATCTTTCAGCCCATCTCAATTTTTGGTTTAACAGGGGTTTAATAAGATGCATCAACTTTTGGTGCACAACAACATCATCAAAAGTGAGAGCATATTCAGGAATACTACGATCATTGGCAACCCCTCCCCCTGAATAGCAGAAGGCTCAGGCTCATTCAGCAGGAAAAGCTAAATCTTAACGCGAACCATTTTCCATTTTCCCCCTTGTCAAAGGAACACCACCCTACCTTTCGTCAACATTGACGAGCATGACAATAGTCAGTAACCTGGCAGCACCTCAGCCAGTTAGGAACTGTGATCTGGTGGCAGAACAACTTGTCTGACGCTGAGCCGTGCTCAGGTAGCTCATTGACCAATCTACGTGCAGCACTAGGAGCCCTGTCGTGGCTTTTTCAGACCCCACCAAATTCCGACGACCATGTGCATATTAGCTGCCTGGCTGTGAATTATCCCCTCCTGGAGAGTGCCTTAGTCAATGAGAGAGCAGCCTTCATTCACGGGGAATAATCAGCAAGCACTGCCCGACTTGACTATTGTACAGAGCCATATAAATGGAGCCAGATTGCTAACTCCCATCCAATTCTTGCCTGCAAATAAAAGGAGATAAAAAGCGCCCTCTCTAATCCCATAGCAGCTGAATATATTAAACCTTTTTTATATCAAAATTTATTCATAGTAAATTTTTGGTAAAATATTATGCTTTCACACCTACCGATGACCCACATCACAAAGTTACTGGCGGTATGCACCTCTGATGAGAGGAGAAAACCCAGAGCGATTGAGAAGCTCTATAACCATATAAATGCCACTGAGGTAGCCATAACCTTCAACGACACCTATTATTATTATTATTATTATTATTATTATTATTATTATTATTATTATTATTATTATCATTATTATTATTATTACTATTATCATTATTATTATCATCATTACTACCTACAATACTAGCCTAGTTTAAAAAGCTGTATGCTATAGACTCAATGTTTTCAATACGGAAAATATCCCAGTGAGGAAAAGAGATAAGAAAATAGACGGAATATTTGTATGTGTGCACCCTCAAACAAGAGAACTCTACCCCAAGATAGGGGAAGATAATGGTACAGAGGCTATGGCATTACAGAAAACCAAAGAACAATGTTTTGATCTCGGAGTTTCCTTCGCTAAGAACTGCTTGCCCAAGATAAAGTGTCTCTTTCACTCTCCCAAATCTCGTGCCTTAGTTAACCCCTAGAGTGGAGAAGTATTTTTCAGTTTGTTTAATGTTTTTAGGTGAATGATGAAACATGAGAATGTGTAAAGAATAGTCCAGACTATTCGGTGTACGTAAAACCAAATGAAAAAATAACCGCAACCAGCGAGGGATCCAATGTACTACAGCCAAAGAACCTAATTACTTTCTATGAGTAGTATTTCAACTGATTGGCAGTTATGTATCATTTGGCCATATTATAATAATTTTATCACTAATATTTACTGAAACTTCTGGAAGTCTTTGCCAAAGATTTCAGAAGACTAAACGTATCTGCAAATACATCAACAAGCAGAAATATTAATAGTATTTTTCCTATCATAATGCATTTTCTTCTCAGTTTATCTTATAGTGATTCGTTCTTATTTTTATGACCATATGATTATCCTTGATGGACGAAAAGATTAAACAAATTTCGTTCAACCTTTCAGGAGATTCTGCTTAATTTGGTCAAATTTGAAGCTGGTTAAAAAAGAAATACGTCCCTCTCTTTCTAATATTGCATAAATAGACCTCCTTTTAAGATGGGAGAAAGAGCGGGGAAAGAAAATATTCTCACCAGGAGTGAACGAAAACAATAAGGAATACCTCCTCAAAGAAAGGCTTTAACAATATTTCCGGTCATAAGAAAGTTCTTTTTTCTAATCAAGCAAATAAAACAAGACAGAAAGAAATACCAGCAGTTTTAAAACAGAAGTTTTCGAAAAGGTCCTCCATTTTTCGTTATGCTGATTCAGTTTGTGGAAAGGCTGCTAGCTATAAAAGCTGATACTTAATACCCAGGTATTATTTTCTTTTCACTTTTACACTGCTTATTTTTCTATAATATTTCATAATTCATTTGTTGGTTTCTGTTTTTTTCTGAACTGTGTTACTAGTCTCCATATCTCTGCCACGGCTTGTCATTGTAGCATTCTAATTTTAAAACTAAAGATGATGATAATAATAATAATAATAATA
>NC_090741.1:109609868-109622368 GCF_036898095.1 Palaemon carinicauda
CATCATGCCTATGCACCCAATGAAGACGAGATCTTATACAATCAATATCATTTTCCAGAAAATCTACACCATACACTTTCCCAAGGCAAGTTAACAAAGAACAAAAAATCTCACCGTCTCGTAGAAAACTCATACCAAGTCGAAAAATATGATTTGAAGTTTTAAAAAGTCTTTTAAATGCCTGGCTTGCAGATACAAAACATGAGGTCTTAATAATAGCTTATTGCACATATCAGCCATATCACGACTACTTGTACATATAGGCAGCCCAACCATCTTCTTTAATGCTTTACCATAAGCTACTTCAAACCCTTTAAAAATCTTCTTTCTGAATATTTTGCCAATATTCCAAACATATAGTCCATAATCAGGATTACAATAAAAATTAAAAGGGTATACAAAACCACTTCAATGGACATATTATCAAAATTTCGAAAAAGACAATTAAATTTAGAATGAAAAGAATTTTGCCTGACCATGACATCCGAAATATCCATTAAGTCATTTCCAATGTAAAACCCTAAATATTTTTAACCCTCCACTACTTCCATCTCATCTCCAAGAGTTACCTTCACTGGGTTTGAAGCCAAACCTACCCTTTTGAACATCATACATTTTGTTTTATTTGTGTTTATAATTATTTTTACCTTTTTAATTTTTCTTTTAGAATTTTCATATTATAGGGTCAGATTATCTTTGGTATCAGCCAACAAAACAATGTCATCATCATAGGCTATGATGTTCACTCGTAATACACCCAATTTGCATCCTTTATCTAAATTAACAATTTCTTCCAAAATATGGTCAATATACAATCTGAATAGAAAAGGAGAAAGTATACCTCCCTGTCTAACACCAGTATCTATATAAAAATATTTCCCTTTATTCCCATTCCATAAAACTCGTGCTCTTTGGTTTCTCAGGTAATTCATTAGAAGGAAAACAATATCTGGTGGAACATTTTCTTTAATCATTATATCACCCAACAAGAAAAGATTAACAGTATCAAAAGCCCTAGAGAGGTCGATGAACAGGCCAAAAGCTTTATCACCCGTTCTTGTGTATCTGTTTATTATTTCCTTTAAAAGCATGCATGCATCACTAGTTGAAGTTCCCTCTTTAAACCCAAACTACAATGAATAAAACTAATTTTTTCTTACATAACATCTAAAAGATGCATTCCAAAGAGTTTCAAGATAAGTGACGACTGCATCACCGGACGGTAGTTCGATGATTCAGAAACATTTTCTTTTAGGTCCTTTGTTGTGGGATTTATATCCCCGCCAAGTAATTCCAGAGGGAGGTAATAATGACCATAACAGGCGTTCATAAAATCACACAACAAACTCAAAAACTGATCACTACCCCTTTTCAATAAAATAGCATGAATTGCGTCATGACCAATTCCATTTTTAAGTTTTTTAATCAACCTTTTTAATGTATCTAATGATATGTTAATGTTGAATTTTCTGTTTTTTATCCAATATTCATTTAATTTTAATAGTAGTCCATTTTCTGAGAGTTCATTTGAACTGTTTAAATCAAACGATAAAAATTTATCATTAAAAATCTGTATTATATTTTCTATATTATTTTCCCCATCAATTATTTCTGATTGTTTCGCTTTGTTATTCTTTTTCGTTACATCCCCCCAGAATTGTTTCATATCTTTGTCCTCAAATTTTTCTTGAATCGATAAGTACCTCTCAGCAAATTCATTCCTCTTTCGTTCATTTAATGCCTCTTGGAATATTTTGCGACTTTCCCTCATTTGATCAAACTCGGGGCCAGCATGTATTCTTCCTGACTGCAACCACTTTAAATATTCCATTCTGGCAGTTTTGTATTTACATTTTACATTACGATTCCACTCAGGTATCACTTTATATTTACATTTTCTCTTTCTTGCCCTTGAGTAAAGAGAGCTTTCCTCCTTTTCAGACATTGCAAGTGCGGAGTAAAAACAATCAATTTCCCTGAGATGTTTGCAGTCTCTACAACTCAAAGAACAGTAGTCAAATGATGCATTACTTACAAAGCTACCCACCTTAGACATCACATTTGCTCTAATAAGACAAAGTTCATTCGTAGAAAATCTATCCCAGTCAACATAGTACCCAATTTTCCCGTCTTCAGAACTTAGATATGATGGTGTAAAAGGACTTCCAGCATCAACAACCACTTCAGCTTCTACTGGCAAATGGTCCGAACCAATTATATCATACAATACTCTGATATTCTCCTCATAGGTATCATTTTACTTCCCCCAACCATATGGTCTAGCCATTTGGTATAGCTACCCCCGAAGGACAAAGAATGTGAAAGTAGACTCATCCAGAGAACACACATCAAAGCATTCAAGTTGATTATCTTTCATAAAATCCATCAAATGATTCCACGAGAGACCAGAAAAAGGGTCTGCATTAAGATCATCAATAACAAATATAGAATCATATCTAATCTCAGATAAAATATATTCAAGATAACTAAGTGAAGCCGAATAATCATTCAAAGTCTCTATTCCGCAAATATCGCTTCGGATATATTCATTTACAAACACAAGTAATTCTTGGTTATAAAGAACGGACATTACAATAAAATACTTCTCTATAATAATCTTTTTGATATCAAGAGAAGAACTTTTTTTTTCCAAAGACAAGCTAACCCACCCTCACACCTACCGGAAAAAGACTCAATAGCTTTCTCCGAGTAAACTGCCGGTGACCCTATTACTTCATAATGCTCATCAATAAATTGCAAATCACCAAGTCTGTTTTCTGTAATAAATGTTTCTTGTAAAAATATAAAGTCATACTGACTTACTGCAAGCTCTCTGACCAGATCAATATTTTTTGCCACAGAGCATCAATTATATGTACAAAGTTTCAATGCCATAATAAAAAGTAAGCAAAAGTACAAATGTCAATAATGATATAAAATAAACTAATGGTTACAATAATAATATCAGAAACGTGTCTTACTGTCTCTTTTTGTAATATTTATTTATTATGACCCCTTCAGGCCATGACTCTGAGTCAAATAAGCATTCCCCTTCGTCTAAATTCACTGTTAGTTTAAAAGCTTTGCTCTCTGAACTGAAGATTTCCAGTTCTATCTTAATAACATTTATATCAAAGACTTCCTTAACATAACTTTTATTATCATTCGATTCAACATCCGTATCCACTCTTCCAACAAAAACACTCCTTTCACTCCTTTGAACGAGTGGTGACCCAACCCTCTTCTTCACTTCTTCGAATACCTGCATCTTCTCTGTAGGCTGACAAAATCTCATCAAGGTCTTGGCCCTGTCCTGCAGTTCCTGAACCAGAAGATGAACCATTCCGTCCCTCAACAAGGTTGTTTTCAGTAGAATTTGACATATCTTTTTCATTGTTTACAGGTTTTCTTGAGTTGTTCTTGGATGGCCTTAATGCAACTGCTGAGGAAGATAAACGGGTATTTTTATCTTTTTCCCGATACAAATCCTCTCGGGGAGAGATCACTCTCCACTGACCGACATCCTGAAAAATTGCACATCCTGCAATAGCTCCATCTCATCGGATAAATCATTTGTGGCTTCCTTTATACCTTTGACGGCAGAGCTGAATTCAATTTTAAGGTCTTTGACATCTTTCCTCACTTGTCTCACAGAATCTGCAGTATTTATTACCTCAGATCTAATATCCACAAACTTTGGTAACACTTCATTTATTTTATTTACGTCTTCCGATAATTTTAATATCATTGGGGAAATAAATTCAATACCAATGGGAGGCATTCCTCTATACCTCCCACAAACAAATTTTATTTTCTTGTTTGAAGCAATTACCTCTTCACTGTATTCCAATACATACTTTAAGTCTTTTCGTTTTTTCACTGGGTCCCTCCACCAAACTAGGTCTTTATGAAGAATATTTGCAAGCTCGGATTTTGCAGTCTTGATATTTTCATGGGAATAAAAACAATCAGCTACATCCAATAAAGTTTCTTTAGTAAAATCATTTTTTGCAGAAGTTATAAAACAAAAGAGGTTTTTTTATGATTATTTCTTTATCCATTACATTAAACGTAACCTGCTCCAAACATAAAAAAAAACCATTTGTTAGTAGTTCACTATCTACGGAGAGCTTAATGCGCATCCACAAACCAGGAATAATTTGTTCATGGATAGTTGACTAAATCCACAATTCTTAAAAGGAAATTTTTCTCACCATCAGTCTCTATAAGAGTTTCACTATGCACTCATTTTAATCACTACAATTTTAAATATCCGTTTGTAGCACAATTCGCATGTAATAAAGCATAATACAATCCAAAAATGGTCTCATATATATATATATATATATACACACACACATATATATATATATATATATAATTATATATATATATTTATATATATATATATATATATATGTATATATATATATATATATATATATATATATATATATATATATATATATACATATACATATATATATATATATATATATGTATATATATATATATATATATATATACATAAATTTATATATATATGTATACATATATGCTTGCATAAATATATATGCTATATCTTTTGATGCTTAATGTCATGATGGGTTATTTCTTCAAATAGAGTTTTAAAATTCTTTTATTTCTTAGAGAACCTCTAGAATTAATTACATTTAATCATTGATTTTAGGAAAAAAGACTATCAAACACATATGTGAAATAAAGGGATACGTAAGGAACTGGTCTATTCCTTCTCAGGAGTAGTCCGATATAGGCAGTAAAAGAGGAAAAAGTAATCGGAGATGAAGAAGTTTATAAACCAATTTAAAATATATATATAATATAAGTAATATAAACCATATCAAAGTCAAGAGTGATCTCTTTTGTAGTTGGGACTTTGTCAATAAAGATCTCGGTGGAGGAATTAGATGCACACCTGAGGGTTTTCGTTTTGTTGTAATGTATGATAATTCATTATTTTCTCAAATGTTCCAGAATGAATTCTTTATAATCGTAATGCATTTGAATTCTTGAAATTGTATACCAAAATATATGTTATCTCTCTCTCTCTCTCTCTCTCTCTCTCTCTCTCTCTCTCTCTCTCTGTATATATATATACTGTATATATATATACTGTATATATATATATATATATATGTATGTATATGTATATTTATATATATATATATATATATATTTATATATATATATATATATATATGTACTATATATATATATATATATATATATATGTATATATATATATATATATATGTATATATATATATATATATATAAAACTATATATATATATATATATATATATTTATATACATATATAAATATATATATAAATTATATATATATATATATATATATGTATATATATATATATATATATATATATATTTATATATATATATATATATATACACACACTTATATATATATATATATATATATATAAATGATTATATATATAGAATATACAGTATATATTATTATTGTTATTACTAACCCAGCTACAACCCTAGTTGGAAAAGCAAGACGCTATTAGCCCAAGGGCTCCAACAGGAAAAAATGGCCTAGTGAGGAAAGGAAATAAGAAAATAAATAAATGATGAGAATAAATTAACAATATATCATTCTAAAAACAGTAACAGCGTCAAAACTGATATGTCCTACATAAACTATTAACAACGTCAAAAACAGATATATCATATATAAACAATGAAAAGATTCATGTCAGCCTGGTCAACATGAAAACATTTGCTCCAACTTTGAACTTTTGAAGTTCTACTGATTCAACTACTTGATTGGGAAGATCATTCCACAACTTGGTAACCGCTGGAATAAAACTTCTAGAATACTGTGTAGTATTGAGCCTCATGATGGAGACGGCCTGGCTATTGGAATTAACTGCCTGCCTAGTATTACGAACAGGATAGAATTGTCCAGGGAGATCTGAATGAAAAGGATGGTCAAAGTTATGAAAAATCTTATGCAACATGCATAATGAACTAATTGAACGACGGTGCCAGAGATTAATATCTAGATCAGGAATAAGAAATTTAATAGACCCTAAGTTTCTCTCCAACAAATTTAGATGGGAATCAGCAGCTGAACACCAGACAGGAGAACAATAATCAAAACAAGTTAGAATGAAAGAATTAAAACACTTCTTCAGGATAGATTGATCAGCGAAAATCTTGTAAAACTTCCTCAATAAGCCAATTGTTTGTGCAATTGAAGAAGACACAGACCTAATGTGTTTCTCAAAAGTGAATTTGCTGTCGAGAATCACACCTAAAATTTTAAAAGAGTCATACAAATTTAAAGAAACATTATCAATACTGAGATCAGGATGTTGAGGAGCCACCGTCCTTGACCTACTTACAATCATACTTTGAGTTTTGTTAGGATTCAACTTCATACCCCATAATTTGCACCATGCACTAATTTTAGCTAAATCTCTATTAAGGGATTCACCAACCCCAGATCTACATTCAGGGAATGGAATTGATGTAAAGAGAGTGGCATCATCTGCATATGCAACAAGCTGGTTTTCTAGGCCAAACCACAGGTCATGTGTATATACTGTAGTATGAAAAGTAATGGGTCAAGAACACTACCCTGTGGAACACCGGATATCACATTCCTATACTCACTATGGTGCCCATCACCAACAAGTCTTTGAGATCCATTACTTAAAAAATCAATAATAATGCTAAGAAACGACCCACTCACTCCCAACTGTTTCAGTTTGAAAACAAGGGCTTCATGATTAACACGGTCAAAGGCAGCACTTATATCAAGGAAAATCATACGAACTTCCAGACCACAGTCAAGGTATTTCTCTACAGCATTAGAGATTGTATGAAGGGCATCACATGCTCCAAGGCCTTTACGAAAACCAAATGGCAAAATGGGAGTAGGTGATTACTTTCAGCAAACCTATTAAGACATTTTGCCAGAACACGTTCAAAAACTTTAGATAATATGGGAGTTATGGAGATTGGGCGTTAATCAGTGGGATAAGAGCTACCACAAACACATTTACATGGAGAAGTAACATTACCAATTCTCCAACAAGTGCTAAAATCTCCCTTTCTTGCTAACTTGCGCTAAATAACAGATAACTTTGGAGCTAAGAAATCTGCAGTCTTTATAAAAAACAAAGGAAAAATACCATTTGAATCTACACCTCCATAAGCATCAAGGTCCATCAACAGAACTTTAATCTCACGAGATCGAAAAGCTAAACTAGTTAGTTTAGCCTCAGGAAAACAGAAATGAGGAAGTTCAAGTTTTTCATTACTCTGTTTACTGTCAAAAACATCAGCCAAAAGGGTTACCTTTTCCTTTGGACAGTGAGTGACTGAGCTAAATGGTTTGAGTAAAGGAGGAACTGTTGCATCTACACCAAAGAGTGCATATTTGAGGGTAGACCACCATTTATATACCTGAGTTGTACCAGAAAGGGTTTCTTTTATGGTTAAATTGTATTCCTTTTCAGTTGAGGCATAAACTCTCTGAACAAAAGCTCGAAGCTGAGTATAGTTGTTCCAGGTTAAATCTGATCTGTTACCCTTCCAAAGGTGATAGGCCTCCTGCTTCTCCAAATCATCATTGAACCACGGTTTGTCCTTCACTCGGTACCTTAGCACACGAGAAGGGATACGCCTTTTAATTATGGTGACTAGATTCTCATTCAAAGGGACAACAGGATCTACACTACTATATAATTGTGACCAATTCAAGCACAAAAGATCATGCAAAATCCCATTCCAGTCTGCTTGGGATTTCATAAAAATTTTTACTAGAGTATGATATATCAGGGACAGGCTGCTCAGTCTTCACTACTAATGAAATTAAGGCATGATCAGATGTCCCGGCTGGAAAACCAACCATACTAGTTATAACGCAAGGGGAGTCAGTGTATACGAGGTCCAAGCAATTACCAGACCTGTGAGTAGCTTTATTTATGATTTGCTCACAGCCTGATTCAGAGGCAAAGTCTAAAGCTCTTAAGCCATGGCGATCGGTAGGAGAGATAGAACTTAACCACTCCCTATGGTGAGCATCAAAATCACCAACAAAGATAAAAGAAGCCTGTCTATCATCTTCTTGTATCTTAGCCATAATGGTAAGAAGACAATCGAAGATAGAATCATCCATGTCTGGATTCCGGTAAATTGAACACAAATAAAATTTGTTATGCCTGCTACAAACTTTTATTACCGTAATCTCATGAAATCCACATTGATAGCAGGACTTATGAGAAGCAGGGTACTCGGTCCTAATATACACCGCCATTCCCCTGGCCTTAGGGGTTGTATCACATTTCAACATAATTGGCTTCTTAAAACCAGTTATAAGGAGCTCAGAAGAGTGCCTCTTATTAGAAACCAAAGTTTCTAAGCACAAAAGAATATCATAAAGTCTGGACGCAACTGTAAGGTCTTGGATATTTGCATGAAGACCACGAATATTGCAATATAGAAGACAACATTGACGAAATATAGGACGTACTGGCCCGGGATTTCGCTCAATGTCTCCAGCAGCATAAGAATTAATAGAAATAAAATAGAGACATCAAACTTAAATACTAGAGTAGAAAGGATCATACCGAAAACAATATGTACAGATATATATATATATATATATATATATATATACCTATATATATATATATATATATATATAAATATATATTTATATATATATACATATATATATATATGTATATATATATATATATATATATATGTCTTATATATATATATATATATATATATTTATATATATAATTATATATATATATATATATATATGTATATATATATATATATATATATATAAACTCCTCTCATGCTTCTCGAGTAACGCAGACTTTGATGATAAAAATAATAATAATAATAATAATAATAATAATAATAATAATAATAATAGTGATAATAATAATAATAATAATAATAAAAACTTTGTAGTATTGGAAATTATAATCATATACTATAAGATATTCCTTTTTTAGCCATAACCTAAGACCTTCCTTTTTGCTAAACCCATACAGGACCGAGGCTAGTACAACAATGGTTTTTGTTTTCACGGCCACGAGAACTGTATCTAAGGGACTCTTGGATAAAGTAGACTTTACCTTGCTGCAGCCTTCTTCCTCATTAACACTTAGGCTCATCAGGAAAAGATGTAGATTATCCTGGCAGACTTCACGGAATTCCAAAGGGTTATTTCTAACATCAACAAAAAAGAGGTTAACCACACCACTGTTCCCAGCAATCCTCTATTGCAACTCACTTCCAACCCATCACTAGCGATTTGGGATTTAACAGGGATTTATTAGGATACCTCAACTCCTGGTGCACATTAGAGCATCGAACGTGAGGACATCTTCAGGAATACTACGATCATTGGTAAACCCCCGGACTGCAGAACGCTCAGGCTCATCCAGCAGGAAAAGCTAAACCTTAACGCGAACAATGTTCCTCTTTCCCTCCTGTCATAGGTATACCTCCAAACCTCTCGCCAACATCAGTGAGCATGACAACAACCAGTGACCTAACTGCCTGCCTGTAACTGAGACTTTCCAGACGAACACATCAGCCAATCAGGAACTGTGATCTAGGTGGCAGAAAAACTTGCCTTACACTGCGCCATGCTCAGGCAGCGCATTGACCAATCTAGGTTCCGCACTAGGAGCCCCGTCCAGACTTTTTAAGACCACACCTAACTCCATCGACCATGTGCAGAGTAGCAGCCTGACTATAAATAATTCCCCCCTTGAGAGCATCGCAACTAATGGGAGGGCAGGTCCATCCTAGACTCACAGTGACCAATCAGCGACCAGTGCCCGACTTGACTACCACACAAAGCCATATAAATGAAGCCAGCCCTGCCTACTCCCATCCACTTCTTGCCTGATGATGAGAGGAGATACACGGCACCCTCTCGTAACCCATGGCAGCTGAATTTATTAATACTTCAGGAGATATTTAGCAAAACCTTACAATTTTTAAGCACATTATGCTCTCACACCTACTAATGACCAATATCACGCAGTTCCTAGCAGCATGCATTACTGATGAGAGAACATACACAAGAGTGATTGAGAAATTATATTGCCAGATATATGCCACTAAGGCTTTTCATGGGCTGCCTTAGTGCAAGAGCCCGTGTCTTGCTATACGCAAGGTGTTTCAATGAAATTTAATATTATTATTTTTATTATTATTATTATTAGTAGTAGTAGTAGTAATAGTAGTAGTAGTAGTAGTAGTAGTAGTATTAGTAGTAGTAGTAGTATATAGGCTACAAGAATAGTTTTAAAAGCGGTATGCAAAAAAACACAATGGTTTCAATGGGGAAAATAGCCAAGTGAAGGAAGGAAATAATACAATAGACAGAAAAGTGTGTATATGTTCACCCTCAAATTAGAGAACTTTAACCCAAGATGAGCGATGACTATGGTACAGAGGCTCTGGCATTACCCAAAACCAAAGAACAATAGTTTACATCGGAGTGTCTTTCGCCGAGAAGGGCTACTTGCCCTAGATAAAGGGTCTCTTTCACCCTTCCAAGTGGAAATTAACCACTAAACAATTCTAATGGAATAGTTAACCCTATAAGTGAAGAACCATTTTTCAGTTTGTTTAATGTTGTCAAGTGTATGAAGAAAGAGGAGAATTCGTAAAGAGTAGGCCAGACTATTTGGTGTACGTGAAGCCAAAGGAAAAATTAAACGTAACTAGAGAGGAATCCAATGTACTACAGTACTATTTTGCCCGCCAAAGGGCCCAATAACCCTCTAGCAGCAGTATTTCAAGTGATTGGTAAATATGTATCACTTGGCTGTATTATAATAATTTTATCACTAATACTAAATGAAATTTCTAGATGTCTTTTTCCAGAGATTTCTGAAGAGTGAGCTCTTCTGCAATTACATTGCCGAAAAAGAAAAAAATAATAGTCTTTTTCCTATTATAATACATTTGCTTCTCAGTTTTTTCTTTTCTTCTTTCAATTTGTTATTATTATAATGACCAAATGTTTATCCTTGATGGACAAAAAGATTGAAAAAATCTCACTCATCCATTCTGAAGATTTTGCTCAAGTTCGACGAATTTGAAGCAGGTTAGAAAAGAAATACATCCGTCTCTTTCTACTTTTGCATTAATATACCTCCGTTAAGGACGGAAAAAAAAGTGGGGAAATAAAATAATGTCACCAAGAATGAACGAAAATAATAAGAAATACCTCCTGAAAGAAAGACTTTAAGATTTTTTTTTCTAGTCAGGAAGCTTTTTTGTCTAATCGAGCAATTAAAACAAGGCACAAGGAAAAACCAGGAGTTTTAAAGCAGAAGTTTCGAAAAGATCATACATTGTTTATTTCCATTGTTCGTTGAGCTAATTCAGTTGGCGGAAAGGCTGCTAGCTAGGCGAGATGATTTTTAATACCCAGGTTATATTGTCTTAATTATTTTTCCCTCTTTATTTTTCTATATTATTTCATAGTTCACTGAATTTGCATTCTTCGTATAAGTGCCCCGAATTGGTATTGTAGCATTCCAGTTTTGGATGTAAGGTTTCATCTTGGCATATTATAATAATAATAATAGTAATAATAATAATAATAATAATAATAATAATAATAATAATAATAATAATAATAATAATAATAATAATATTAAATTCTTTATTAAAATACTTTGGTATTTGCTACTAACATAGATAATTCAATATGACCACATTTATTTTGCCTTACAAAAGTACCATTAGATAATTAATGCATTGTTATTCTTCATCTTGAACTTTGTCTCTACATGATATTTTCAAACCTTGAAAATAATCCTCATATACTAAAAAATCCCCTAAAAGGATTTACAATAATTTTCTCAATCCATTTTATTTCTTTGATATTTTTGGAGAATCGAGGATGAGGGTAATTGAAAAACTAACCCTATTATAAGGTGAACTTGAAAGCATCTTTGTCTTGGCAGAATTTTGTAAACTTTGAATCTTTGGTTAAAGCAGTAACAAATATAGTTCATTCGCTTCAAAATTCACTAAAGAAATACTTTTTTCGATTCGTGTTTTTATTTCATATAGATATATCGATTTCTATCAGATCATAGATATTTATAATAATTATGGAGTAGGAAGAAAAAGTGAAATTTTCTACATATAGTTAGAAGGCATATCCAGCACTTTTAATTTAATTTTATTTAATTTAATTTTGCTTTATATTTTTTCCTTTAGTTCCATATATGCTTTTGATTCTATGATTAAAAACATTTGTAGAGCCTTTTGTTCTTGTTTAATGATAATTAGTCTTTTTCATTGGAAAATTGTATCATCAAATATCCCGTTTGAACGGAAAATATATCGTCAAAAGATTGAGCTCGTGACCATAACCATGAAAAAAATCTTTGAATTTATGATTTTTTAAATCTTAAAATTAATTTATTTTCTCTCTTGAAATAA
>NC_090741.1:109627368-109652368 GCF_036898095.1 Palaemon carinicauda
ATGAATATTACGAGGAGAAAAGCATATAAGCTAGAATGAACAGAAATTTAGGATGTTCCGGTGGATTTTGGAAACCAAATGTTTGATTAAACATATTTTGAAGGTTTTATGTAAATTTATTCTCTGTTTATCTGTATGAATGTGTGTTTGTTTAAAGAAAGGTAAGATAAAATGAATTGTGATGATTCGAGCGAAAACTTAAACAACATTAGTCTTAGTAGCTAGCAAAATATGATTAGGTTTTGAAAAAGTTAGGAATATAACTGACAAGGAGCAATTCCTGTGTCGGGGAGGAAGGGACTTGCTCGATTTTGGCAGACGTTTGTAGTATACCGAATCTCTTGTATTAATGAGGTAGGACTAGAAAAAATTGCCATTATCAATCATTAAAAACAATGACCACAATTTCATCCACGTTATGTTGTGTTTTAGAACTAACCTTATCTTATTCTGTACACACGGGGGACGTTGTATAAGTGGATACAATTGGAAGGTATTTGAGGATTGTTTATCTATTACTTTTCTTTTTCTTACATATCTTCCTTTCTTTGATTTAAAATGATTTTTCACCTATTTTTAATGTAATTACTTTTCCCTGATTTACGTAATAGTCTTTTTTTTTAATTCAGAGAAACGTATATCCTTAATTAACGTCTAAATAAGCCTATAAAAAATATGAATATTTTTCAATGCTTAATATAGTTTCTCGGGACATTGTAAAGATAACATCTTAGAACTTTTCGGAGCCAATTTCCCGTAAGTAAAAATCTTTGGAAATCTTGAAAACAAAATGTAAGGGGATTAGATAAGATTTGAATCGCTTGGATTTTAAGTTAATTTTTTCCAGATCATTTGTAGGAAATGGAGGGAGAAATAGATGCTCCGTTGTTTTAATGATTATAACTCATATTTGTGTCTATCTTTCATTATATTCTGAGCAGTGAAAAATAAATGTGGAGTCTCGTGAAACCTTTTATGAAATAATGTTGATTGATTTTTCAGGAAAATTACTTCCAACGTTTAGATAAATCATATATGAAATATAAGTAAATATTTGACCTAACCAAAGAAGAATTGAAAACTCTTAATAACCATACAGCTGAATGAATAAAAAAAACTTCGTGGCCTTTTGAGTGTTTTTATTTTATCAGGGAGTTGGAAACACCTCCAAAAATGAGGGAAACCTTCTCCACAAAAGCACAAATTACAAGCAAGTGTCCCTAGACTTGTTCCGCTTGTTGTACACGTCTTGAAACTCAACCAATACTCTTTGGGACTCAAAAGGAATTCTATGCGTAATCTGGTTGTTTGTGTAATGCTCTCCTACTCATTTTGGGAATCTCATGAAAAATTTAGTTCATTAGATTGAAATTTCAGAACAGAAGACATTTCTATTTTTTTAAATAAGAAAGCTTGGTTTTCTTTGCCAGCTAGATTCACTATACCTTAAGAGTTCCTGATTTTTAAGAAAAATACGTGAAAAATAAGTTTCTTAGATAACCAAAAAAAAATACATTCTGGATATTTTTACCGATTCAAAATTAATAAATGAGTGATTCTATTCGTGTGTTCTTTTTTGTATCGATTAAACCAATAGACATACTTACTTATCACATAGTTAAGGAAGTAAATAACAAAATAGAACTTAAGAGGAAAATTATGTACAACCACCATGTTTGTTTCTTTTGAAGGACGGTAAAGTCATGAAAAGAGAGCCGTTAACTTTGGCCCCGACTAATATTTTGCCAGACAAGCAAACTGCAAATGACGGAGGAAAGTTGCCAAAAGAGAGCGAGAGAGAGAGAGAGAGAGAGAGAGAGAGAGAGAGATTTTCTTCTCAAAAATTGTGATAGCTGAGAGATATAGGTTTTGAGCGCATAGAAGTGGCTGTCTGTACCAACCGTGTTTCACACAATTGTACATAATTCCTTTTTTTATATTATGCTTGTATCTTCGCTCTTCCCACGCACTAAAACGAACATGAAAATTCCTGTCTGGTTTTTCCTCTGTAATATTGTCTGTCTTGTGAACTTGTTATGTCCTGTTGCTTTGAGGTTTTGTATATAAGGAGAGTGTTCCACAATAATATAACTTAGTTGTTTCCAATCTGCCTTTGAGTTCACACCCTTACTCGGCGCCGTCACATTGGTGAGCCCGGAAGTCGACTCGCTCCCACTGCCTTCCACCCCCACCTCCCTCGCCCCTCCATCGTTGGTACTATGACGGAGACGGACTCTACTGCAGTTGGCGCCGCGGCCGCCCCATTGAAACTTTCACCATTCGCCAGCAGAGAAGCGTTCGCTTGGTTTCAACGCGCTGAAGTCCACTTTCGTATCAGGGGCGTGACTCACTCAACCACCAAAGCGGATTATCTTCTCCCGGCGATTACCCGAGGACACCTTCCCAGAAATATCCGACTGGCTTTGTGAACAAGGAGACACCCCAATAGCGTATGACGCCCTCAAATCATACCTTCTGCCAGCCGCCCGTGTAGCAAAGTTTTTTCAGCTCTAGCAATAACCGTTGGGGGACCAAAGGGCTTCGCTTGCCCTCAGGGAATGATCAGTATCGCTCGCCTTCAACCTGCCGCAGACGGCTCTCCTCGTGAGGTGAACCTACTCCGTGCCCTTTGGATACGCCGTTTACCCGAACCTGTACGCGCTGCCATACCCAATGTCGATGGTTTACCCATAAAGGACTTGATGACCAAAGCCGATACCCTTATGGACAGCCACTTCAAGACCTCCATCAACGCCTCCACCCCTGACGACGAGGATGCCTATTCAACGTCAGCCGAAGCTGACATGAATGCCGTAGGACATACACGCCTACCCCGTGACATGCCGAAGCAGCGACAAAGCCGCCCACCACCCACCAATCGCTCGCGTCCCAACGAACGACTTCTACAGCCATTTACTACCTCCCATCCGCCGCAGTTTTGCTACTACCACTTCAGATTCGGGGCAACCGTGAAGAAATGTGCCAAAGATTGTCAGTGGCCAAAAAACGTGTAAGTAGGCCATCGCTTGTGGCGGTGGCCTCCCATGTTTCTAATCTTTTCTTTTTGCAGGATGCAGGAACGGGAGTGCGATTTTTGGTAGACACGGGTGCTTGTCGTTCTCTTTTGCCAAGGAAACTCTTCAAGGTACAACGTAGTCTGTCTACATCTGCCGACGTCCGCTTGGTAGCTGCCAACGGATCTGCGATACCCACCTACGGTTACGAGAACCTCACATTATCGTTCCGAAACGGTAAATTCAATTGGAAGTTTCTCGTTGCTGACGTCACAATGCCAATCCTCGGTGCGGAATTCCTCTCTCATTTCCACCTTCTGGTCGATGTCACCCACCGACGATTAGTCAACGCAGACTCGTACTTGTCGACACCTCTTCAACCTCTAACCTCGCTCTCCACATCAGCGCACCCACGGATGCCTACGCCCACCTCCTCACGTCCTACCCGGAAGTTTTCCGTCCAGAACTTCGCCAAATACCCACGGTTCCTGCCAAGCATGGTATTTATCACCATATCAAGATGAGGGGCCCCCAGTCTTCGCAAAATTCAGACGTCTGGCACCGGAACGATTGGGCCTTTGCCAAAAGGCCTCCAGCCCATGGTCGTCACCCTTACACATCGTTCTGAAGAAAGACGGCTCCCTCCGTCCGTGCGGGGATTACAGGCGCCTGAACATGCAAAAAGAACCGGATCACTACCCCCTCCCAAACATTGCCGATGTAACCTCCTACTTGCACAAAGCGAAGGTTTTCTCTACGCTCGACCTCCTGAAGGGGCATTATCAGGTGCCTATAAACCCAGAAGACGTCCCCAAGACCGCCATCACCACTCCGTTTGGCACATACACCTTCAATTACTCCTATTTTGGCCTTCGTAATGCTGGGGCAACGTTTCAACGTCTCATGGATGGCATCTTAGGGGACCTCCCTTTCTGTATATGTTATGTGGACGACATACTTGTGTTCTCCTCCTAAAAAGAGGAACACCTCCGTCACCTGCGCATCGTGCTCGACCGCCTGCAACAAAACGGCCTTGTAGTCCGGTACGACAAGTGTACCTTTGGCGCCAACGAAGTGTCGTTCTTAGGGCACCGTATCACTCCTGAAGGAGTCCGTCCCCTCCCTGAGAAGGTAGCAGCCGTTCAGAATTTCCCCGCGCCCTTGACCGTCAAAGCTCTGCAGGAATTCTTGGGCATGATCAACTATTATCACCGTTTTCTGCCAACCATTGCCGCCACTCTTGCTCCCCTCTACGCCTCCTTCAAGGGCAAGCCAAAGGACCTGAAGTGGGGTCCCCTTCAAGAAGCAGCCTTCTGCAATGCAAAGAAGGCCCTATCAACTGCTGCGGCTCTCACTTTTCCTATCCCACACGCCTCTCTCCTTCTCTCCACCGATGCCAGCAACGTCGCTATTGGTGCAGTACTCGAGCAGGTGGTCAAAGGCTCGCCCAGCCCATTGGCCTTCTTCAGCAGAAAACTGTCCAAGGCAGAATCGGGTTATTCTACCTTCGATCGAGAATTGCTGGCGGTGCACTTGGCTGTCCGTCACTTTTGCCATTTCTTAGAAGGTACGCCCTTCGTCATTCGCACAGACCACATGCCTCTGGTGCACGCCTTCACTCGACAGTCTGTCGTCTGGTCCGCCCGTCAACGCCGATATCTCTCCGCCGTGGCTTAATACAATTGCACCCTCCAATACGTCCCTGGGAAAAGGAATTCCGTTGCCGATGCCCTGTCAAGAAACACGTTGGCTGCCGTTCAACTGGGAATGGATTACAACGCCCTGGCTGAAGCCCAACGACAGGATCCAGAGTATCAATCTTACAGGACATCCTTCACGTCCCTCCGTTGGGAGGATTTTCCCCTCGAAGACTCCAACACCACCCTCCTCTGTGACGTCAGTACTGGTAGACCGCGACCTGGGATTCCTGCTCCCATGCGCCAACAGGTGTTCGATTTCATCCACGGCCTTTCACATCCCTCATGCCGTTCTACTGCACAGCTGCTGAAGGCAAAGTTCATTTGGCACGGCATTTTTAAGGATGCTAAGGATTGGGTCCGCGCCTGTACTTCTTGCCAAACTTCCAAAGTACATTGACACACGGATTCAGGAGTGGGCACCTTTCCTCAACCTCAGCGTTGTTTCGCACACATTCACGTCGACATTGTAGGCCCCCTACCCACATCACAAGGACATCGTTACCTGTTTACCGTCATCGACCGCTCCACTCGTTGGCCTGAAGCCATTCCCATGGAAACTGCAACGTCCGCCTCATGTACATCTGCCTTACTCTCTGGATGGATTTCAAGATTCAGTATCCCTGAGCATATTACTTCTGACAGGATAACCACTTTCACCTCTCAATTATGGACGTCATTAGCGAATCTCCTGGGCATCACCCTACATCAGACAACGGCCTACAACCACGCTGCCAATGGAATGGTTGAACATTTTCATGGCACCCTCAAAGCATCTTTGATGTCCCGCTGCAAGGATTGCAACTGGTTTACTCAGCTTCCCTGGGTCCTCCTTGGACTAAGGACCACTCCTCAAGACGCCCTCGACGTCTCGGCAGCCGAAATGGTGTATGGCGAACCGTTGGTCATCCCTGCCGAATTTTTTCCTTCTACAACTTCCTCCGACAATCTCCAGCGCATACGTCATGTCGTGGGAAAATTTACTCCGTGCCGCCAGACTTACGAGCCCCCAGCAAAGCATCACATACCAACGGACTTGCACTCTGCAACGCACGTCTTCCTGCGCAATGACACCAGCAAGCCACCACTAACGCCCCCTTACACGAGCCCTTTCCTTGTGATCCGACGTAGTCCGAAAGCATTCCTCCTAAACATTCGGGGCAAAGAAGACTGGGTCTCCATTGATCGTCTAAAACCTGCTTATCTTCGGCCAGATGACCCGCCTACAGTTCGCCTCTCTAGATCAAGGCGCCCTATTTAACATGTACAGTATGTAATTTTTAGGGGGGGAGCCATGTACCAACCGTGTTTCACACAATTGTACATAATTCCTTTTGTATATATTATGCTTGTATCTTCGCTCTTCCCTCGCACTAAAACGAACATGAAAATTCCTGTCTGGTTTTTCCTCTGTAATATTGTCTACCTTGTGAACTTGTTATGTCCTGTTGCCTTGAGGTTTTGTATATAAGGAGAGTGTTCCACAATAATATAACTCAGTCGCTTCCAATCTGCCTTTGAGTTCACACCCTTACTCGGCGCCGTCACATGTCCGATAAATAACTAGTGTTTTCTCTTTTAGTTCTCTTCGCTTTTTCCTTTGATACAATATGCCTCCCTTATAATTTGTAAAAAGGGAAAAGAAAAAGACAAAGATCCTTATGTATGATATTCATATTCTGATTAGCTTTACCTACAGATCAACTGCCTTATCACCTGTTCAAGGAAGGTCAAGAGCTTGGCAATAGAAGATTGGGAAAGAACTCATCCTATATATTATCGATCAATGAATATATTAATCAATTTCATAGATTTATTTTAAGATTCATCAGTTTTATATTCTGTTCTGCATTTGATTGATTTTAGTCTCTTTCTTACTTTTGGTTTTAAAGAAAGGTTTAGGTTTTCTTCCTAACAATTTTACATAATAGTTGTTTATTTTTTGTTTTATCAAGAACAAACATTTTTTGTGATACATGATGTATTATCTGAAGGTGATTCAATATAATACTAAATTTTTAGATTATAAGATTTTATACAATATTTCACAGATTTTTGGAATTATTTAATGATTCTACTCACTAAGTTTCACGGGTTTCATCTTTCTGGAAGGATATTAAACCAGCTTGTAAATATAGAAAAATCGCCATGTTTGATGTTTCGTTTTCCTATCCTCTATCTATTTGTTTGTAAGTGAAATTATATACATTAGATAGTTCAAAAAAATTGATGAATTTTTTCCAAGAAAATCCATTATAAACCGTTGAACTTCACGACTAACTTTCTTATTATTTATGATTTGATGTACTGGTGACATTAACATAATTCCAACTCTGATGCATTTTCAAGATAAACAATGGTTATCATATTCCTTTCCTTTGTTCCCGGTAGTAATCTTCTTTCTTTATTTCTATTGAAAAAATGCATTAAATTCTAATGTCTGTATTATTTGTCTAATGACTTTGTTGTCCCTGATAAAATTCAAGACTCAACGTTTCAAAGGATGCTCGTAACTCTGGCCTTATAATTGATGCTTCACCACGGAGAGTCATCAGAACGGCTGTTGCCATTAGCAAGTAATTATGTAACTGGTACTTAAAAGACTAGTATGGGTCGCAGAAAGTAGGAAGAATGGTAGGGGGTGAATATCCTCGTCCCATTGGAATCTTGCAAATATCCAATCGTTAACTTTATTTTGAGTCATATACTATAATCAATGATAAGAACGTTTATTCTTAATCAATAGACTTAAATCAAGACGGGGAATTTAAGGAGCAATTTTGTGCTGCCGTATAAGGTTTTTATTGTGAATAACTTACCTGAAGTATCAACTCTGGCCCGTGATAAAGCCTAAATTAATATTTTCCTAGACTAGCAGACTACTGATGCCCGGAAGGAAGTGGTCAAAAAGAGAGAGAGAGAGAGAGAGAGAGAGAGAGAGAGAGAGAGAGAGAGAGAACCATTTGTTTCACAAAAATTGTGATGGTTAGGAGAGATATATTCTGGGGGCGAAGAGGTGGGCCGTTGCATAACTAATGTTCTCTGTTTAGTTTTCTCACGACATGACATGGGGTGAGATCGTAAAGAGAAAACGTCGATATTTCAGAAGTGGGGGTGAAAAGCATCAG
Source organism: Palaemon carinicauda (assembly GCF_036898095.1). NCBI lineage: Eukaryota > Metazoa > Arthropoda > Malacostraca > Decapoda > Palaemonidae > Palaemon > Palaemon carinicauda. The sequence goes on from NC_090741.1 coordinate 109,635,208, forward strand.
AGAATAAACGAATATCCTCTTTCATTATTCTATATGTACGATGTTTTTCTTACACTTCTTTAAAAGGGGGTAGTAGGTTGGCCAGGGCACCAGCCACCCGTTGAGATACTATCGCTAGAGAGTTATGGGGTCTTTTGACTGGCCAGACAGTACTACATTGGATCCTCCTCTCTGGTTACGGTTCATTTTCCCTTTGCCTACATACACACTGAATAGTCTGGCATATTCTTTACATATTCTCCTCTATCCTCATACACCTGACAACACAGATTACCAAACAATTCTTCATCACCCAAGGGGTTACTGCACTGTAATTGTTCAGTGCCACTTTCCTCTTGGTAAGGGTAGAAGAGACTCTTTAGCTATGGTAAGCAGCTCTTCTAGGAGAAGGACACTCCAAAATCAAACCACTGTTCTCTAGTCTTGGGTAGTGCCATAGCCTCTGTACCATGGCCTTTCACTGTCTTGGGTTAGAGTTCTCTTGCTTGAGGGTACACTCGAGCACACTCTCTTATCTTATTTCTCTTCCTCTTGTTTTGTTAAAGTTTTTATAGTTTATATAGGAGATATTTATTGTTGTTACTCTTCTTAGAATATTTTATTTTCCTTTTTTCCTTTCCGCACTGAGCTATTTTCCCTGTTGGAGCCCCTGGGCTTATAGCATACTGCTTTTCCAACTAGGGTTGTAGCTTAGTAAGTAATAATAATAATAATAATAATAATAATAAAAAAAGACAAAGATCCATATTAGTGATGTGACTGTTGTTTTTCTATTATGGCTGAGAAGTTTTTAAAGAGCAGAGAGACATTTTTTTTTTCAATATGTATTGACATTTAGGTTTTACTTCGGTATATGAATCACAAGTTTACTATTTTTTCCTGTTTTTATTCCTTTAATAATTATACCCATTTATTATCGTATTTCCGGATATTAAAGTTATACTTTCATGAACGAAAGTGATAAAGAAACGCCAATGAAACGTCTACAAAGTCAAGTGATTCATAACCCTGACCCCCCCCCCCTCACCCCCACCCACACCTTTTTTGCCTCTCCTTTTTCCTATTTTTCTTATGGAGGTTTATCAATACTTTTAGAGAAATAATTCACAAACGATTTCACTCCATTACTTCACCTCCTCTTATTCCTTTTATTGTTTTTCTTCACCTTAATATTTATGGTTTGTTAGGCAAAAAAAAAAAAAAATAAAACACTTCCAAAGGAGTGTAAAACCTATTCTCAAGGAGAGGACCATAAAGAAAATATCCTTTGGGGGAACAAAAGTATAGAACACCTTCTTCAAGTTAGTTCAATGTTTGTGTTTAGCTGTATTCCCGACTATGGTGGAGGTTATTTACTTTTTAAACATATGTGTTCATTTATCTCATTCTCTCATGATGAGGCATATCGAAAGACAGCGAATTTAAACAGAACATCTTTGCTATTAGTTAAATTGCTGCAATTTAATAGCAAATTTCCTCTTTTTCTTATATTGATTTGTTATTATTATAATTTTTAGGGGGTCATTTGAAAAGAATCAAACATGTTTACGTCTGAATGTCATGAACATTACTTCTTGAATGTTTTGCTGTTTTCAGGAGACTGGCAAACATGACCTTACAACACTTGTGTCAGGAGAAGGGTTTCAGAAAGCATAAAGGACTCCTTACTCATCATCCATTGTCTGGTCTTCCCAGATCTTATCTAGGTGGAGTGAGGGGTTGGGTGCTGATCAGTTGTGTACATGTTTGATTATGTCTAGCAGTAACAAAGTTATATGGTTAGAACTGTAAAAGAAGAAAGTAGTTTATATGCAAAACAACTAGTCTATTACAAAGATCACTATTTTTACATATTCCCTTCCATGGATTCGGTTTTCGCCTCTGCGTTATGACTCCGGAAGAATAATCTGTTTTGGGTATTGTTAAGGAAACTAAGGAAATGACAAAGGAGGAAAACACTTATAATTGGCATCACTAAGAAAGTACAAGGGAAAATATACGGAAGTGGAAAACTTATCACAATCACCGTTATAGTAATAATAAGGTAAATGAAAATGAATCATTAATCGAGTACCTTTATCGTCTTCATATCTTTCATTGATATCACAAAGAATAGGAAAAAGGACAGACACTTAGAACAAATGTGTTTGATCAGCAAGAAAATAGAGAAATCTAATAACAGGGTGACTTCACACAATCCCTTTCTCAGCGATTTTTACAATACTAATCCAAAGATCGTATATTTGTTTTGGAATGGTAAACATAACAAATGGAAAATAAGAGAAAAACCAACACATGACCTTTATGTTTCTTAGTAAGCGTCCTAAGAAAATCAAGACTTTTATCATGACTATTCAAGACGACGATGCAGTTCCTAAGTGGAAGAACCGATCGTGAATACATGGGATCTGATAGGTAAATCTGCTCAAAACGATAGAAGAAAAGCAGATCCAAATAATGAAGGGTATTTGCTGCGGTAAAGCACCGAAGAACTTTGAAACTCTAAAATAAAAGTATATAAGATTTTTTTTTTTTTAAAGATAGATACACATTCTAAAGATTCTTTTAACCAGAGGAGAGTAGATAGTATTCCTCCTAACTAAACTTCATGCCGTGGAAAGACTCTCCTTTCCGTATCATCATTAATGATAACGAACCAATTTCATGGGTGATTTTCCTGACTTAAATGTAACCTCCACACCACCATAAGCCTGCTCTCATATTAAGAGCTATGTACAGGCAGGATGTGGATATCGTGTGGTTTGTCTGTGTAAGTGGACAATAAATTCCGTACAGACAAATGTAGGCTTTTATTCAATATAAGGCCCGTACCAATATTTGGTCGAGGCAAACAAGACAGGGCAAAAGTAGATAGTCGCAGTTCAACAGAGAGAGAGAGAGAGAGAGAGAGAGAGAGAGAGAGAGAGAGAGAGAGAGAGAGAACGAGAGCACCTGTATTTAGGACAAATAATTTCTTTGCATGGTCTCTTTGAACCGATTTAAAGCCATAATTCGAGTCCTTGGCGAGCAGTTACCCGAATTTCAATGAGATGCATCAAAATGAAGCAGCTCTTACTGGTGGGCTATAAAATACTTCCCAAGATGGTGGAAGGTAAGAGATTTATCACAGTAGCCAACCTATCTACGATTGCAGCTTTTCAAAACTTCCCGAAAATGTTAATTGGTTTTCTTAGACGGGATGAATCAGGAAAGGAAGGATTCCTGTGAACGTTTCCAACTGCAAGAAGAAGAAACGTTCATCTTGATCTCGAAATATTTTTTTTTTCTAATGGGTTTTTACAAAACAGCTATCCATTATTCTCATTCATTCAAGTGTATGATATGATAGTATGTCTAAGTTCTTAAGTAGAGAGAGAGAGAGAGAGAGAGAGAGAGAGAGAGAGAGAGAGAGAGAGAGAGAGAGAGAGAGAGAGCACTCACCATAGCCTGGCCTCCCAGGGCGTGTACAATTACTTTGTAGATTCTCATAGTAATAGTTTTTTCCTTCTCTAATTTTTGGTCCAAATGTGGTTTAATGACGGACGCTGGTAAAGAAGTTTAAAAAATGCTGCTAAAGAATATGGGGTAGATTATTATTATTATTATTATTTCTATTATTATTATTATTATTATTATTATTATTATTATTATCATTATTATTATTATTATTACCTTTGGAACGGAGGTTATATTTTCGAGTCGGGTTATCTATCTATCTGTTTATTTATTTGTCTGTGTGTGCGTGACTGTGGACAGGATTACGTCAAAACTACTTGAAGGAATTTGATGAAATTTTCAGCAAAGATAGACCTTAGGTCATGGACGACAGCGTTAAATTTTAGAAATGATCTGGATCTGGATCCTGATTCTAGATCCAAATTCACTTTTTTTTTCATTTTAAAGATAACGTTAAGAAACTGGCGAATTATTAAGAAACTTTTACCAGAGATAGATTTCCCGTCATGGACATCGTCATTAACTTTTGAAGATGATCCGGTACCGGATCCGGATTGTATATCCGGATTTGCTTTTTCTCACAATTTTATAAATTACGTCAAAACACACTGACAAGTTGAATTATCGCCAGGTTTAAACAATGGATAGGTATTATGCATCGAAAGAAACCATGAAAGTTTGGAGGTGCTACGGATCGAGATCACGATCATAGATCAACATCGCATTGTTAACCATCTACAGTGCAGGTAGCATATGGAAAGTGGGAGGCGGTGTCTATACACGAGTTAAATGTCACTTACTGTTACTTACTTTGACGGCTGATTCTCCGGTTCCATATAGCAGGGGAACTCAGCTCTCTACAGGACCTCCAATGTCATTTTATCTTGTTCGTTCAGAATATTCAACATTTCATATCACGTATTGCTCATTTACTGTTAAATCTTCCCTCTCAAACGACTCATGGAATAAGGAAGTCTTCAGTTTCCGCTTGAAAGCCTTAATGTCCCCAATCATTTGGATATCTCATGGGTGCTTATTATTTGGTCTACGGGCAGCATATTGAAAGGTTCTGGAGCCTATATTGGACCTATATCTAGGCTCCAATAGTTTGAAACCATCTGTAACTATTCTCTAGTCAACTGTTTGAATTATCTAACTCAAATCAATAATAAGGCAAGTCTTTATTTTTCAACTTACCTGCACTAAATTCCAGGAACAAACGTCTTTGTTTTTTCGAACTTTTAAGCTCACTTTTAAAGGCAGAAGGAACACTCGCTTTAAAGATCTGGCGGGTACTGTAATTCTGCAGTGAGTGACTTCAAGTCGAACTCAAACATATTATCAACTCCGTTTTCTTTTCCCTTGTCCGAAACTCTCGAACACCGGTTGAAAAATAAAGACGGGAAAACATAACTGTTTCCTTATAAGGAATACATTTAACATTAAATTATTAATTCAATTAGAATACAAAAGGGGTAAGTTATAAATTTACATTTAATATTAAGAAACGGCAATCATTCAGTTTACTTCCCTTCCATGACCGAACACCAAAAATAAGAACAAAAAGTAACAACGAACTAGTCAATTCGACTATTTTCCCACGAGTGCAATTGCCATTCTCCAATCAACTATATCTACATCTTCCCAAATCAACAAAAAGAAAAGTGGTTTCACGAAGAACCATTTTGACAGATTAGCTCGTCAACAAAAGAACACTCTTATAAAACAAAAAACGAACCATTGTTTACAATCTACCCTCCCGAGCTAGGCTTCTTATTAGGTTTCTGGAGGCAAGAGCAGTACTACGGGTAGGCCTAGTAAATGCTTCATTGGGCAAAGCTGTTCCAGTGTCAGATATTTCATCTGTCTCCAACTCATTAACATTTTCCTCTTGTTCAATTTGAACATATAAAATAGGATCATTAAGTTCAGAATACAATTCTAAAGGTATTAAAAAACTAACATTAATTACACTTTCACTTTTATCAGGCTTAACAATAAGAACAGTACATACAACTCCTACGTTGTCACTGAATGTTTCAACAATTCTAACTAATGGCTTATAAGTTCTAGATTTGGAAAGTAATATAAAGAGAGCAATTTCCCCTTTTCCTACTTTCTTGGAGGATGAAAAGAAGATCTGTCCTTTCCTTTCAAAATCAATAGATATTCAGAAAGCCACCTTCCTTAAAGCTTTCATGAAGTCCATCCCTAGTTTCTAAAGTACGAGCAAGGAGAAAAGAATACCCATTCTCCTCACCATGCTCCCACTCAGGAACTTGTTCAGAATCACCAAACATTAATGAAGGAATAAATCTGCCAACCAAGAAAGGATTAGGAGAAATTATATCTAACCCATTTTCACAAGATCTATAAGTTAAAGGCCTATTATTCAAAATTTTCTGAATGTCAGAGAGGAAAGTGACAAATTCAGAAAATGAAGGAGTTATCTACCAAGAGTTTTAAAAAGGCAATGCTTCACTGTTTTAATTAATCTTTCCCAAACAGCACCATACCAGGCTGCGTACACAGGGATAGTCTTATGAGAAATTGAAGCGCCCCTAAACATCTCCTCAAACTCAGAAGAAGTAAGTAACTGTTCAATTATATTACCAGCCTGAACAAAGGATTTGGCATTATCAGAATAAACAGCAACAGGAACATCAAACCTATTAGAAAATCTAATGAAAGCCAATATAAACTCCGAGGTTGACATAGACTGGAGAACTTCCAAATGTATTGCTCTTGTATTGAAACAAGTGAAAATAAGAATGTGCACCTTAAATTTTTCTCCATTTTTCTCCCTCAACCATAAGTGACTTGTATAATTCACACCAGTATGAGCAAAAGGCACACTCGAATTAACCCTGGAAGAAGGAAGCGAAAAAGGAGAAGGATACTTCACTGTGCTAGCATTATAATGCTTGCATAAAATAGAATCCTTAAGGACAGACAAAACTGCTTGCCTAGCCTTCACAATCCACAATCCATGCATGTGCAAAAAACTAAGAGTGGATTGCAAACCCATATGCATAGATTTACAATGGGCATAATATATCAACAACCGAGTCAAATTATGCTTCCTAACCACAAGAATAAGATTGACAATATCAAATTTTAAAGTAATATTTTTCTCAATCTGACCTTTAGTTCGCATTATACCATTATCATCAAGAAACAAGTTGAACTGCCTAACTAAAGGTGGAACTTCAACTGAAAAATCTCTACTCTTTAGATAAGATAATTCAAGAGGAAAAGCATCCTCTTGCATCAAACTCAGAAGATAATTAGAAGCTGCCTCAACAAGGTCAGCTTGAATTTTCATAAAATTATATATAAAACAGTAAATACCTTAGAAACTACACACATACGACTAGAAAAACTAGAAAAAAATACCAATATTTACAAGAGCTTCCTTTTTAGGAAACATTACAGGAGAAATTAAGTCACCCTTCACATTACCAGGAATACAACCCAAAAGACCCTTAGGCCACTCGTCAGGAGATTTCAACCAAGAAGGCCCTTTGATCCAAAGGCTGAAATTTACAAGAAAGTTCTTACAAGTACAAGGTTTAGTTAGTGAATCAGCCTGATTGCTAGATGAAGGAATATAAGCCAATGAAACTCTACAAAATCTATCAGAAATCCTAACAGATTAGAAATTTCCTTCAACCTATTATTTACAAATGTGTTTCTCTTAGGAGCCGTATTAGTAAGAATCCAACTAAGAACTAATTGGCTATCTATAAAAAGAGTTATGCTTTCAATTTTAGCACAATTTAATAGATTACTTTCAAAGATGGTATAAAAAAACTTCAAAGCTAATTGAGCAGCCAAAAGTTCTAAAGTAGGGAGAGTTTTCTCCTTAATAGGGCTAACCTTAGTCTTAGCAAATATCAAGGAACTATGATCACCTTGCACAGCATACATAGCACAACCATAAGCTTCCTTAGAAGCATCGGCAAACAAAAACAGCTTCACAAGAGTATCAGTTTCATAAGTTTGTCTGGAAAAAGAAGCTTGACTAACCTCACTGTAAGAACTACAAAATTTACTCCATAGCTTAGAAATTTCAGCACTAGCAGTTTCATCCCAGTTCGAAACTTGCTGGCACAGCTTACGAATAATAGGCTTGCCCAGCAGCATTAAAGGTGCAAATATGCCAATAGGGTCAAAGACAGAAGACAAAGCTGACAAAATCTGACGCTTTGAGGAAGCGCCCCTGTTCAATTACTTAACCTTTAATTGTAAGGTATCTTGGTTAGAGTCATAAATATATCCTAAATTCTCAATTTCAGAAGAAGCTACCTTTTCATCTTCATCAAGAGTAGATAACAAAGCAGGAATATTAGAAGCGCACTCCCGTAAAGACAACCCCCCTGAATTCATAATTTTCTTAATAGAATTGATATTAAATGGCATCTGGGCTCCCTGATTAGAAGAGAGCACTAAGTTATCCATGTAAAATTTGTCTTTAATCAGAGAAGCTACTTCATTCCCTCTATAGCTAGACAAATGATGTTGAATAATATAATTCAATATAAAGGGAGAACTTACAAATTCAAAAAATTATAGTATTATACCTATAAGCAACAAACTTCCTATTTATCTTTCTAAAGAAACAAAATCTATTTCGATCAGACTCTAAAGATAACCTAACTTGGAGAAAAGCCTTCATTATATCAGCTACAACTACATAATCATTATTCCTGAATTACAAAAACAAAGACAACAATTTGTTCATCAAATCAATACCAGGGAAAGCGGCTTCATTTAATGAAGGAGCTTTCCCCACCTTTAAACTACAATTAAATACAGGACGGATTTTACTGGTGGCATTTTCTTCATTCCTTATGACAGGACGATGAGGAATGAATACTTGGCCTGCGGCTCTATTTTTAACAGGCTCAATAATGCCAAGCTCCTCCTGTCTATCAAAAACTTCCTCATATTTAGAGGATATATTCTGATTTTCTAATTTAGAATAAATCTGCTCAGCAACTGCCAAAGAAATCATTAAATTGATAGGGACTTTTTCAATTAAATCCTTTTTCCATGGTAACTGAACGTGATAATGTCCTTCATGAAAAGAAATTGATTTAGCAAAGTCAGCAACTTGTTGGTCTTCATAAGGAAGGGAATTTTCATCTTTAATCACAATCGATTCTAAATTGTAGAAATTGTCGAATCCATACTCGACACAAGATTCAGGAAAGATATCATTCAATGGATCGAGCTTATAGCCTACTGGATTAACTGCAAAATTTACTAATAACTTCTGTTTTCCAAGTTGCTTAGGAGGAACAAATTCCAGAAGTCTATTCTTATCAGGCTTAGAAGTCTGTTTAATCTCCAAATTGAAGGATGAATTATAAAAAACTCTAGATTCTTTGTTACATTCAGGTACATATATAATTTCCTTATTAGGAATAAACCTAACAGATTTAGCTTTACCATTACCTCTCGGTCTCTTTTCCAAGATTTTATTACTATCAATTATAGGACAAGACTCTTCCACTCTTACTGGTTTAAAAGGTTCATAAGAATCAATTCTCTTATAAAAAAGCTTCCTTTGTGAAGGATGAACAAAATTAACTACTCTACCAAATGGAATAACCCCATTGGCCTACTTAATTACTCTAACCTTAATATTAAACAACTCTACAGAGTCTAAATCTAATTGACTAAATTCTTGAAGGATATCATTCCCTAGGATACCTAATATATTTACAATTTCCGAATTCCTCCCTGGGTAATTATTACATACAGAATAACCAGGAGATTCCAGATTCTTAGCTACAGAAGGCAACATAGGAATTTGTTGGGAAACATTAAAAATTTTCAAATAAAAAAAAAAAAAAAACTGGACTTTTTCCCACAAGGCATTGTTAAATCAGCTATCAAATGAAATCCATCACGAACTCTAGCTGGCAACCCAAATGAAGAAACTAGCCTAGACAAAGGAGCACCAGTGTCTAATAGAAAACAGCATTTAAAAGATTTCCTACACCTACCAACTTTGGGTGTAATAAAGGGCACAAATATTTCAGACCCTAAATGAAAACTTGATCATTTTTTACCAATATCCTTACTTGCATGAGGGCACATTGCTCCATGATGTTCAGATTTATTGCAAGAAAAACATTTATAAGGTAACAATGATTTATTTCCCGAAGATTCCGAGGCCCCATCCCTATTACTCAAGCATTTAATGCATAAAGTTAGTTCTCCAGCTCTATTCTTCCTAGCTTGCAAAGTATCAAACCTAGTACATTTAGAAGAGTTATCACCAGTTTCTTTACAAAATTTACATCTACCAGAAGATAAAGGTTTACTGGTAAATTGAACTTTATTAGAGTCATCACTAGCAGTAAATTTATTACTATACTTTGATTGTAGGAAATTACGGTCTTTACCTTCATATTTCACTTGAGGTTTTGCACCAGAATTTTCATTATTACCTAAATTAAGGCGTGTAATAATACTCTGAAAATTATCTAACAACTGGTTAAAATTAGGATAAGAAGATCCTGTAGTTTTAGAGAGTTCTATCAAAAAATTTCTAGCAAGTGTCCTATTTACAATTTTGCTAATTATCAATAGAGCAGCCGAATCAACTTCAATCAGATCTATACCAAGTCCCTCCAAGTCAAAGAATTTATTATTCAAAGATCTAACCAAAGATTCTACTTCACTAAGAGATTTTACTTCAGAAGTGTTCAAAACTTCACTTATTACGTGATCAATTATGTTGTCTTGATCCAGAAAATTAAGATCTAATTTCTTAAAAGCCAAAGGAAAACCCTCATCATTTACTGTAATGTTTTCTAATACACTTAATGCTTCACCCAACAAATAACCCTTTAAATAAATAAACTTTTGAGCATTAGTTAGGTTAGGCATACCATCCAAAGCATTATTAAAAGCCTTCTTAAAGTTAAAATAGGCAAATGGATTAGCGGCAGTGTTTTCAAACTTCTGAATTTGAATAGGAGGGAGAGGTAATTCTTACCTTCCAAACAAATTATCAAATTTGACTCTAAATTCAGACGGAGTTTTCTGTATTTCATAATGATAATCTCTTGCTGCTTGCATATTACTATCTAGTTCATCTTCAGCAGCAATTTCACAAATGCTTGCATCAAAATTCTCAACTATTACTAAATTAGCATCAATTTTATGAATGAATTCTTGCAACAAATGACCATTAATTTGATCGTCCTTTAAAGAGTCTGTATCTTCCTAACATCAAGAGTTATCAAACCCTTAACAGAAACCCTCTTTTTAATTAACTTTTTCATTTCAGCCTCATCCATCTTGAACAATGCTTTTAACCCAATGAAAAATTTAAATTTAACTTAATCAAGTCAGTGCAAAGCAAGTTATCATCAGTTACTTCCTAATGAAAAAAATACAGCATATTATGCTAACAGCAAAGCAAGGATAATCAACCGGTTATTTAAATGAAAAGGCTACTAACTTAACATAACTTAGATTAAAACAAGTATAAATAAGCACCGATACCGCTTCTTTCCTTATAAGGAATAACAACCGTATACAAAGAATCCTACAAATCATTGCTACCCAAGAACTCAAAGATGCGACTAGGCCTAGACCTCCTAGGGTTAGCGAAATACCACTCAACTTCAATCTTGATATTTTCGAAGGTTGCGCCCCCTTTGCAGACGTAATTAAACCCTTCACATTCTTCCAGGCGTAAATCAGACAACCTCCTCACCCAGTTATGCCCAACAACAAGAGTCATAGCCGAAGAAAACAAAACAACCAAGACGGAAAGCAAACTGAAGTCTTACGGGAAAAAATGGTTCAAAAGTTCGAATATGTTAGAATTATCTAACTTAAATCAATAATTAGGCAAGTCTTTATTTTTCAACTTACCTGCACAAAATTCCAGGAACAAACGTCTTGTTTTTTTTCGAACTTTTGAGTTCACTTTTAAAGGCAGAAAGAACACTCGTTCTATAGATCTGGCCGGTACTGTAATTCTACAAAGTGACTTCAAGTCGGACTCAAACATATCAACTCCGTTTTCTTTTCCCTTGTCCGAAACTCTCGAACAACCGTTGAAAAATAAAGACGGGAAAACAGAACTGTTTCCTTATAAGGAATACATTAAACATTAAATTAATTCATTCAATTAGAATACAAAAAGGGGAAAGTTAAAAATTTACATTTAATATTAACAAATGGCAATCAATCAGTTTACTTTCCGTCTATGACCGAACACCAAAAATAAGAACAAAAAGTAAGAACGAACTAGTCAATTCGACTATTTTCCCACGAATGCAATTACCATTCTCCAATCAACTATTTCTACACAACAAGGTTTGTTGGCTGCGCAATATGTAGTAATTCTCTTAAGTATTTGGGACGAGTGGTTCTGATAACTTGGTGGGTTATTTTACATATTTTAGATTGATTCCCGCTGCAATCGGCAGCCAGTGTAAATCAATTAGTACATGGGTGATCCTTTCTCTAGGTGGGAAACCTTATATCAGTCTTTCTCCTCTGTTTATTACGTTTTGTAATTTCATAAGTTGTACTTTTGGTAAATTGTAATAGATGGATTTGCAGTAGTCAATCCTGATTCTAACACAGTTTATCACAATTTTCCTCAGAAAATTTTGGTTCAGGTACTTCTTTTATAAAAGCAATATTTCTTAGATGATAATCACCTGTTTTTGCTACATTATTTATTTGGGCATTTAGAGACATGTTACAGTCCAGAAATACACCTAGATCACGAACTTTACTAGATATCGGCACTGAGTCATTATTTATGCTTCTCACTGTGTTTCAATTTCACACCACCATGAACTCAGTTTTGTTTTCATTTAATTTTAGTTGGTTAATTACAATCTATACTTCAGTAGTGTCAGCTATATCATTTATGGAGAAGTAAAATAGTGTGTCATCAACAAATAATTGGAACTTTACACCATGCTTTTGAAGTATTTTTGATACACCGATAGTATAGTTGAAGAAAAAAATTTGGCCAAGTACACTTCCCTGGGGTACCCCTCTGTCTAAAGGTTCATATGATGAATAAGAGTTTCCAATTTGCACAATAATTTCTACCAATCAAGTAGTCTTTTAGGTATTCAACTTGATCTTCAACGCCGATGAACCATAGATGATTTAGTAGCAGTTCATACACAACTGTATCAAAAGCCACAATGAGATCACGTAATATTAAAATACCACATATATTTTTATCAATCATTTTCAGCTAATCATTTACAACAGAGCAGATGACTGTCTTCGTAGAGTATTGTTTTCTGGAAGCAGATTGGTTGTCAGGTAAAGCCTTTATTACCTCTATGTGACTGACTAGTTGTTCAAGAATTACTTATTCAAGAACTTTTAAAACAAGGGATAGATTTGAAATAGGTCTATATGAGCTTAATTCCTGGTAAGCCAGAGCACTTTTCAGAACTGGTGTGACTATAGCCATTCTCTCATATTTGGAAAAACTGCTTGCATTTGCCATTCTCATTATTATTTCGGCTAGACTAGAAAAATTTCTATCTTTCTACAATTACTTCAGATATTAGCATAGGATCGATCGCGCAGTTTGTTTCCTTTGGTCTCTTGATAATTCTGGTGATTTCGTCTTCTGTTATGTTGTCAAATCTCATATATATATATATATATATATATATATATATATATATATATATATATATATATATATATATATATATATTATATATATATATATATATATATATATATATATATATATATATATATATATATATATATATATATATATATATATGTGTGTGTGTGTGTGAGGTGTATCATTGATTTCATATTGAATATTTACAAATGATCTGGTTGTATTTTCAATTTAGTTTTTATAGAATACTAGAAAATTATTTGCAAGTTCCTGGTCACTGTATCCATCAGGTAGATTCTTATCCTTTATATTTACCATTATACCATTTAGGAGACTATATAACTTATTTATGTCTGTTGCTGCTTTGAGGATCTTTCTCGTATAGTATTGACTTTTTTTCCTTCTTAGTAGGTAGTTGTATGACACATAGCAGTTTTGTATTCTACCCTTGTACTTTCAGTTTTTAACCTACTCCACTTTCTTTCCGTCTTTTTTTCCTCTTTTTCACCAGTCTCTCCATCAAACCAAGGAGATTGATCTTTTACAGTTAGAGTCTTTTCCATTCATGTGCACATAGTATCATATTCACTTTTACTCACTTTATTGAATGTAGTCGTAAGACAAACGCACATAGCTCCCAACAAAGGTTGGTTATCATGATCACATGGAATAGTGAGAGCATCATTTATTTTCTTTGTAACTTTTTCAATAAATACGGTAGGAGAAAGATTGGTTTCATGTCTAAAGATTGTTTTCTTTACTACTGCGTGTTTTTTGAGAGGTAAACTAAACGTAGTAAGTTTGTGCACTTGGGGAGATTGTACATTTCTCTTCAACATTTATATTAGATATAATGTTATTAATTGCCTCTCTCAAAACTAGGTCCAACGTAAGCCCAGTTAAAATAGTTGTACAGTCGACATTATTCACTAATTGATATGATTTTAATAACTCACTAAATGCCAAAGCGTCAGGATTTTATGCATCATCCATCCAAAAATTTAGGTCTCCGCAAATAACCTATTAATATTTCTCTATGATAATCATCTCGATGAATGCACTGATTTCTTCAAAGATGTTGGTAATATTCATTAGCGGAGATCTGAAATCTCTCATACTATTATTATTATTATTATTATTATTATTATTATTATTATTATTATTATTATTATTATTATTATTATTATTATTATTATCATGCAAAAGTTTAAACGGAAATTAGGATATGGACAAATATCCTTCAGGATAATTAGCGAAGAAAGTAAAAAGCAAAATAGAAATATACAATTATGATTAGATGTTTTGTCATAATATTTTTACAACTTCTTTGCCTTTCCATCTCATACATCTTTCAAAGAATCAGATATTGTAAATATAATTTGTCTCACTTACTTCCTGTTTCCTATAACTCAGCCTGTCAACTTTGTAATAAAACTCAGAAAGTGCTCCGGAGATCGGACGGGAAATGCCGTCACATGTTATGTTTACGATCGAATATACAGAGGAATTGTTGCGGGATTAACTAAGGTACTCGTGTTTTATTTAGAGAGAATTTGACTATGTTCAACTTCCATAAAAAAAGAAGATGACGTCATACTAATATATTATCTTTTATTCAAAACTGCGGATCAGTAATAACCCAGAAAGATATACTGTAGTGTTTTTAAAATTAAGTATTCACTCGTTATACTATTATTGGCTGTTCCTTTAATATATTTTCCTATCACCAATACAATAATATAAAAACTATATAGAAAAAAAAAGAATGGCTTAAGTAATTAATTAATTAATGTTAATATTAACATTATTATTTTTTTCATTGAAAATGAGTGCTGCCTTAGTAGCATTCATCTTGCAGTTGAGCTTCTCAATTGCTCGGATTTTCCTTCTTTTTTAGTACTGCCTACCGCCAGTACCTTTGCTATGTTTGACATCAGTAAGTGGGAGCAAACTACGCATTATGAAAGGGTGCCGGGTGTCTCCTCTCATCTTCAGGCAGAGCCTGGATGTAAGTGGTCAGAGCTGGCTGTATTCATATAACTTGATAGGTTCATGAGGTCGGATATTGGCCCTAAAAGATGAAGTTAATATTAGCCTAGGGTAGGTACATCACACGCTGCTTCTCCACTCACGGCCGTCGAGGGTGAATGGGGTTTGGGTCTGAGTATGTACAGACGGTACTGATTTGCTAACTGGTTGCCAGAGCGGGGCTGGGAGTTAGTCCAGCTGTTGAGCTGCTCAGATTCCAGGTCTAGGGGTCCCATGCTGCATACTGATTAGGGGAAATCTTCACCAGGAGGGTCAAAGCGGCGGGCAACATGCTGGTTTGCTGATAGTTGTCATCCTCGTTGATGTTTGTAAGTCTTTTGGTAGCATTCCTATGCTGGGGGGAGGAGGACCATCTCTTGCATCGTACTTAGATTCAACTTTTCTTGCTGGATGAGCAGGTCTTCCACGATTGTGAATATTCTGCATCTGGGCACTACCGATGATGGTAGTGTTCTTGATGTTAACCTCACGTATGAAATTCTTGTAGTACTAAGGGAGTTGGTGCATCTAGATTGTTCCCTTTTGAAGGTTGCAGGATAATATCTCATAAAGACTGATTGTCATCATTCCAGTATAACAACCGTGGTATCCGCAGACCAACCATTGGTAAGAATAAAACACGTTGGACCTCTTCAAACAGTCTTGCACATGAGGGCATGGGTTACTCTTTAGTAAGGGATATGGTCCTCGTGAAGCGGTAAAAAATACGAGGCTGGAAAATTCGCTGTAAACAATTTTGCAGTAGGAAAATAATCACTTCGGAAAATTTTGCCTTATGAGGAAAATAGCCGTAAGACAATTTTGCCAGAAAAAGGTGATGCAGACTGTTTCGTTTCTGAAGTACCTTTTATCTCTTTTAAACAAACAATCAAGGAATCTAGCAAACAAATAATTGTGATGCAGTTTTTGAATAATATTTCTAAAATGTCTTGATATATTGGACGACTATTATCTAGCATGAAGCCAACTCATTACGATAGTCTATCAAACAGAAACTAGTAGAGGAGTTTTAAAACTATATTCAGTGAGAAAACATATTGTATCTGAGTATAAAGATTATAAAGCAAGACTGCATACCAAGTTGGAAGATGATATTCTATTTGTATGCAAAACAGTCAATGACCATTGCCATCCTTCTCATCCCTCTAAACCTAAAGTTTATGAAGCAAAAAAGAAAATGAAATCAAAAGCCGATAGTTCTAAAACCTCTTCACGGTCCTTAATTGCAGAGGTTGCATATAGATTATATTCAACTGCATTGGATTTGCTACTGACTTCAGCACATTTGTCGCGCAGTATTAGAGGCAACAGGCAAAAGGAAAGTCAAGCTCCCCTGATCCCAATCGGAAAAAGATGGTATATAATACCAGAAGAGAGTGCAGAAGATTGTTCGGACAGAATTTTAGTGTATGGCATAGAAGCTGGGCTAGATGACCTTGTTTTGCTGTCTGGTAATTCTCAGGTAACTTCCAGCAGACTTTTTAGTGCCTTGAAGGAATTATGTCCATAAGTGAAACCTGAAACCTCAATGGTCGATTTTGAAAAAGCAGGTATTAACGATTTTTCTTATATATTTCCAGTAACTAAAACAGCAGGTTGCTTATTTCATAGGGCTAATAATATTTATGGACACATTGTGGATCTCGGTTTAAAGTCACGTTATCAAACAGACGCAGAATTCAACAACAACAAAATCAAATGCTTCCGTGTATTAGCTTTTCTTCCTGTGCGAGTTGTTATTGACAGTTTTCTCGAGTTATCAGATGATAATGATTTGCCCCAAGAATCTGTATCTTATTTCGAAACTCACTATATAGGAGGAGAAACGGGTAGAGGAGAGCGAAGACGAAGAGTGGAGCCTGCTTTTCCTATTGAATTATAGAACGTTTTCGTACGAACTTAGCATAAAAGAAGCAGAACAAACAACAAAATTTAAGGCTACCACAATGCAATGGAAAGCTCTATTACAAATAGGGATCCAAATATGTGGAAACTTATTTCGTATTTAAATAA
>NC_090741.1:109654785-109682285 GCF_036898095.1 Palaemon carinicauda
ATAAACAACGCCCTCCCTAAAAAATGAGGCCAGTGCTGTTATATACGATTACCAAAACACGAAAATACGAGTTTTTATAAAAGTACTTTCCCGACAAAATAGAAGCTTGAAACTTTAGGATTTGCCTTTCCTTATTATTTCTAGGCGATCCTGAAAGTTTCAAGTCCCTATCTTTTAAGGGTCAAGAGATATCACGTCAAAGATATGCCAAAATATGGCATATTTTGCATAAATAGATCCAGTGTTCTATATATAGATAGATAGATAGGTAGATATAGAGATAGACGCTTCAAAAGCAAAAACGGGGGAGCTTATTTCTCAGCTTCTGAATAAGCTAGAAAGATGTTCGACCCCTAGGTTTTGAAGATAAAGTTATAAGGTGTGGCTTAGGCTATGTGAGGATGTGACCAGGTGGTCACGTGGGGTAGGGTCACGTGACATGAGTTTCCATAAGGTACTATAACGGCAATGCTTGTTTCTCAGCCTCTGAATCAGCTAGAAAGACGTTTGACCGCAGGTTTTGTAGGCCTGAACTTAAAATTGTGGCCTAGGCTATTTGCAGACGCATTTAGATTGTCACGTGGGGGTAAGGTCACGTGATATAGATGGATAGGTACATATAGAGAGAGACGCTTCAAAAACAAAAACGGGGGGGAGCTTATTTCTCAGCTTCTGAATAAGCTAGAAAGATGTTCGACCCCAGGTTTTGAAGATAAACTTATAAGGGGAGGCTTAGGCTATGTGAGGATGTGACCAGGTGGTCACGTGGGGGGTAGGGTCACGTGACATGAGTTTTCAAAAGGCACTATAACGGCAATGCTAGTTTCTCAGTCTCTGAATCAGGTAGAAAGACGTTTGACCCCAGGTTTTGTAGGTCTGAACTTAAATTGTGGCCTAGGCTATTTGCAGACGCATTTAGATGGTCACGTGGGGGTAAGGTCACGTGATATAGATGGATAGGTGTATATAGAGATAGACGCTTCAAAAGCAAAAACGGGGGAGCTTATTTCTCAGCTTCTGAATAAGCTAGAAAGATGTTCGACCCCAGGTTTTGAAGATAAACTTATAAGGGGTGGCTTAGGCTATGTGAGGATGTGACCAAGCGGTCACGTGGGGGTAGGGGTCACGTGACATGAGTTTTCAAAAGGTACTATAACGGCAATGCTTGTTTCTCAGCCTCTGAATCAGCTAGAAAGACGTTTGACCCCAGGTTTTGTAGGTCTGAGCTTAAATTGTGTCCTAGGCTATTTGCAGACGCATTTAGATGGTCACGTGGGGTAAGGTCACGTGACATAGGTTTTGAAGTAGTATACTAGCGGGAACGCTTGTATATCGGTCCCCCGAATGATATGAGCTACAAAGACGTTCGACCCCAAATTTTAAAACCATAGTATTAGATTATAGCTATGATGGTTCGGATAATCATGTGATGTCACATCTGAAGTCACGTGATCTTTGTTATTGAACGACTCCTTCTTCTGCTTACGATAATGTTCATTAGCTCTGTTTCTTAAGGAGTTAGAAAAGGACGTTCGACACAAGATTTTGAAAATCTGAACTTAGGTGTTGCCTAGATTATGCTGGAATTTACCTTATTATCAATTATCTTGTGGGGGTAAGGTAACATAAGAGATAACACGCTATTTCAGATAAGCGGTATGGCTTACTTTTTGGTGCCCGAACAAGCTGCTCAGGTATTTTACTTTTAGTAGGTTAACGACATATATAAAGCTGCTTGACCTTTCGATTATGTACGTTTGGTCCCGTGGTGTTAGTAGATCACCTAGCTTCATAAGCTATTCTGTTCATACTGCGGCGAATTCTTTGGTGTTATCTGTGGGAAACTGTACGGGATTTGAGGCAGCCGGCAGTTCAGTAATGTAATAACGATGAAAATTACGTCACGGCTACTGACCAAGGAATAGATAACATGGTTTTGAGTGGAGAGAAATCAAGGTATCAGTAATATTAACACCTGCCATTCAATTTTAAAACTCTTGCAGGGTGTGCATGCGAGCCCATTTTACCATGGGAATTTGACATTATCATAAACGTTTAGAATATTAAACCTGTACCTTTGACGTCACTTTCAAGAATGTTGGGGCAGATAAGACCTTCATCACACCCTGTTTATTGCGTCACGGCAGGTGGGCAAAGTGCAACATTAAACCCGTAGGACGTGGATGGGACTCGGGTATGTTATATAAAAGAAAACCAGCACGTCACTTAGCATATTGTACTCTCGTCAGATTGATAAATTTTAGTTAATTTTACATTTCATTCGCAACAGATTTCCAACCTTATCAACCATGATGAACATTACCAATACCAACGAAAAGGTAACCGATGCAGTCATTGTTGTAATTATTGAACTATTCAAGTAAACGATTGTTTTCCCGAACTTTTGATTGAAATTTTAAGCCTACGAAACTGCTTTCGTCTGTGCGGGTGGATGTAAATAAGAATTTAGAATAAAAAGAAACAAATTGAATTTCATGTTACTGATAATCTGGTCTCTTTCAGTTCTCAGCTACTCAATTAATACACTTGCTCAAAAAAAAAGTGATATTTTAACCAGAAACCAATAAATCGGTTGGAACCTTTGACCGGGTACGCCCTCTCCATGTCCTAAAATAAAACAAGAGAAAAAAATGTTCATTCTTTTCAATTGAGCGTCTGAAAGAATTGATATAAATATTTTGACCGGGGTGTCACCGGTCGCTTGCTTTTGACATTACCCATAGTCATGGCGAGGAGTTGCCAATTTTTGAGAGAAGGTAGTAATGGTAATTGACTTATCTTTCAGGTCAGTCACAGGGACTCGGCGTTTAAAGACTAATGTAGATCACACGGTAGCATGTAGCATGTAGGTACGTCTTGTAGGAACGATAAGTTACTTGATAGATGTCCATGTTGATGTATATTATGATGAGGGGGAATGCGGTTGATTGTAGAGATTAGGACATAATACTAATAGGTAAAAAATTTTCATAAGTGTGTAGATACGCGGTCAAGGAATGGATGTAGGAGGTACGAGGTAGATAATAAGGGAGGTAAAAGGTGAAAAAAAAATTTTAGGTAAACAAATAAGGCGTGTTAGTAAGATGTAAAAGTGAATCTAAAGGTAAGTAAGAGGTGACGGGTAACGGGTAGGAAGTAGGAGGTATGCTAGTGAATTAAGCGTTGAAGGGTAAGAAATGAAAGAGGCAGGGTACAAAAGAAAATGTGTAGAAGAGGTAGGAGGTAAAAGTTAAAGGGGTAAGAGATAGGAAGTAGGAAGTAGAAGGTAGGAGGTAAAGAGGTAAGAGGTAAGAGGGTAAGAGGTAGGGATGTGGATGGTAGGAAAGTAGGAGGTTGGAGGTAAGAGTTAGGAGGTATATAAGATCTAGGATGTAGGATAAAAGATGTAGGAGGTTGAGGGTAGGAGGTAAGAGATGTACCTCTTATTAGAGGTAAGCAGTAAAAGGTAGGAGGTAAGAGGCAAGATGTTATGTAAGAGGTAGGAGATAAGAGGTATGATGTAGGAGGTAGGAGGTAAAAGATAGGGGGGTAGGATGTAAGGGGTAGAAGGTAGGATGTGGAGGGTAGGAGGTATAAGTATATAGGATGTAGGATAAAAGATGGAGGTAGGGGGTATAACTATAAGAATGCAGGATGTAGGAGGTAGGAGTTAAAAGGTAGAAAGAAGAAACAAGGTAGGAAACAGGAAACACGTAGTAGGAGGTAATACCTATCAGAGGTTGGAGTTATAATGCGTTCCTCAGCATAGTATAGGTGTAGAATACTACATTTTATCTCCATGAATTGATCACGAATCACAGTGTTTTGTTTTAAGACTATGGGTAATGTCAAAACCAAGCGACCGGTGACACCCGGTCAAAATATTTATATCAATTCTTTCAGACGCTCAACTGAAAAGATGAACATTTTTTCTTTGTTTTACTTTAGGACATGGAGAGGCGTACCCGGTCAAAGGTTCCAACCGATTTATCGGTTTCTGGTTATATATATATATATATATATATATATAAAAAAAAATATATATATATATATATATATATTTGTTATATATATATATATATATATATTTATGTATATATATATCTATATATACAATATATATATATATCTATCTATCTATATATATATATATATATATACCTACATATATACCTGTGTATATATATATATATATATATATATTATTATATATATATATCATATATATACATATATATATATATATATATATATGTATATATATATGTATATATATATGTGTATAATTATATATACATACAGTACTATATTTTTATGCATATATAAATATATATATATATATATATATATATTAACTATATACTATATACATATATATATATATATATATATATGTATATATATATATTAATATATATATATATATATATGTGTGTGTGTGTGTGCGTGCGTGTATATATATAAACATATATATATGTATATATATATATATATATATTTATATATATATATATATATATCTATATATATATAGATGAATATATATATATATATATATATATATATGTATATATATACATATACACACACACATATATATATATATATATATATGTATGTATATATATATGTATGTATATATATATATGTATATGTTTATATGTATATATATATATATGTATATATATATATACATATATATATATATATATATATATGATAAACTAACTACTAAATATACAGAAAAATCTCTATAAAAAATGCACCTTTTTGGGTAGAAAAAAATTAATTTGTTCATTACTTTCCATGCGTTTAGATTCAAGGTCAAGTTTGTTTTTTTCTTTTTTGTTTGGGGGTGGTGGTGTTAAATGGGTAGTGAATATTCAATACATAAATCACTAACGTGGACAGTATTATAATGTAAATTTTTGATCGCAATAGGCGACAAGATATGCAAATTGATAAGCAGGAGAAGAGAGACGAAGTTATCACCTAGTGAGAAAAGAATGTGGAATGGGGAAAATGTACTGATAAAAGGCTAAATGAAGGAGAACATTTTCCTTTTAAAGGGGCGTTCCTCATAGTTTTTGTTCATTCCTGTTAGAACCGTTCTCTTTCCCTGCTCTTTCATCCCTCATAAATGGAGGCCTATTGATCCAAGAGAGAAAGAGACATATATTTAATTTTCAAATTGCCTCGAATTCAATCAACTTAGGTAAAGTCTTCAGAAAAACAGACTTAAATTTTCGTTTGTTTAAAATAGTCTTATAGTTAAATCGGGTTGACCATTTGTATATAAAAACAGGGATTTATCACAGAGTGAATATAAAATTTTAAGAATATATGTAATAAATGAGTAAACTGTGAAAATTTTATTGTTTGGTAGATTCAAGAGAAAAAGAACATATTTTCTTCTTATTTGTGAATTCGTGTACTTTATTTGATACATAAATTTTGATACGTCTAGATTTTTTATAAGAATTTACAATACAATTCCACAATCATTGATATCCCCAAGGCTCACCTACTCGGGATAGTGGATATTGTGAATGCAGACACTCTCAAATTAGATGCAATATTATGATGAAAAGGAAAGCAACAAATTTGAAGGAATGATGATTGCTTTCTAGTGTCAAGGTTTGATTAATAAATGCATAAACTTTCCCCATAATTAAAAGAATATGATTTATAAACACCTCCAACGTCGAAGGAGAGAGAGAGAGAGAGAGAGAGAGAGAGAGAGAGAGAGAGAGAGAGAGAGAGAGAAACTATACATGAACAGGTAATAATGATTATTATCTGGAATATCCCCAAATTCGCTCACTTTCTCATGAAAGAATCATGATATATTTGAGTTGAAGCTGAAGTATCACGTAAAATTGGAAGAAGCAGATTCCGCGAGTTAATCGGATGTCGTATCCGTGTAATAAAACGCTTCAATCACTGACAGATGGATTCTAAATTGCAAATGTGGAATGTTTTCCAAATCGAGGCTCATCCTAAATATACGAGAAGATTTTTTTTTAATATCCATTTTTTAGTCATATCTATTCGAACGTTTATATCCCTTCTCTAATTAGGAAAATATCTTTTTATTTTATTCGTTTTTAATCTTATATTTAGGGAAATTTATTGGATCAGAGAATTTCACGTCGTTAACCTCCCTTTCTGGCAAATTGTCTAAAATTACATTAGCATCCTCCGTTTTGTATTTGGATTTGAAATAGTTTAGACTTTTAATGACGCTTAATGGCTATAATCACGTTCTATCCGATTCGGAAAATCCTCCTTTACATCGGACTAACTTCGCATCTGGTGGAATTTTATTCTTCGGTGCAGTATCTCGATAAACTTTGTGCTGAATTTTTATTTTTTTAAGTAATTTCAATTATTTTAGGATGGGTGTCTATATAGTGTAATGAGATTTCAAGCTATTCTATTTGTCTCGTTTATGGGTACTAAAAATCACTATTTGCTAAAATTTATGTTTAGGGCAAATGACTCCACTGAAAAAGTGGTAATCGTTAGCAAATAAGTATTCCCCCCCCCCCTTTTTTTGTAGAAAATAATAATACTTCATAGATATCTGGTAGGAACTCAATAACTTTCAAAGAAGTTCGTCAAGCCATCTGTTGTTGACTATTCCTGTAATTATCAATTTTGATTTAGTGATGAAAACTCTTCCAAGATTCTCTATGTAAAACCATTTGGCTTCATAATTCAAGAGTTTAGTTCTTTAAAATCCTTTATTTCAGTGACTGGAGAATTGGTTTTGCCATTATCTTGAAACTGACCAAATAAAGAATAAACTTTTTTTAAAACCTAACTTTGATTTCAGTAAGGAAAGTGATCTCTTTGCAAGAGTCTTGGTTGTTTCCTTCCTCGCATGTTGATAAACAATTTGAGTTTTCTTCTAGCAACAAACGACTTCACAAACCTACAAAGGAGCTGTCCACTGGATCACAAGATCCTGGAAAAGTTACTCCGATTCAAGATGGCGGAGAGATGAAACTGCTAGAGAATAAAGCTGTATTTTCTTTCTATTATTAAAACCTGAATGAGCTGCAAAAAGAACTTCGAACTTGATAAAGTAGGATCACAGTTACTAATTGCATTTTTGCAGTGGTACCAAAAGTAAGTGTTTATTATTATTATTATTATTATTATTATTATTATTATTATTATTATTATTATTATTAGTATTATTATTATTATTATTATTATTATTAGTAGTAGTAGTAGTAGTAGTAGTAGTAGTAGTAGTAGTAGTAGTAGTAGTAGTAGTAGTAGTATAAACACTTATTAAAAAAACGAATTTAATACATATATTGTAAAGAAGGAAAACAAAACTCTTAGGCTGGTTGAATAAGGTCACGGTAACTGTAAACATTAATTGTTATAAAGTACAAACCTTTTTACATTATTCTAATTTGATAAACATTGTTAGGCACACATGATAGCCTACTTAAGTGCCAAGTCTCTCTCTCTCTCTCTCTCTCTCTCTCTCTCTCTCTTTCAAACCAGTTTCAGGACAATTCACTGCTCTTTGATCATGAGAGACATTTCTGCGAATATAAGGTTATCTTGAAAATGGCTCTCAGGTCATGATAGAAAAGAGAGAATCGAACGAAAGCGAAACATTTTAATGACCGTTTGATTCCTTAAAATCTGATTCCATTAAGGTAAATAGATCAAAATGGCAATGCCTAGTAGTGGAATCTTAATCGACACTAGGGAAAATAGGTCTTAACCTTTCATGAGAACGATTTAGGTTTTAACTTTTTCTCGATTTTCTTAAGATTTGAATCCATTAATTTGATTATTTGTATTTATATAAAGGCTTGTTTGAATTAAATTCATTATTTATAGTAGCTTAGATAAGTCTTTTTATGTTGAAATAAAAGTTAATTTTTGATACCAATGAACTATTAACAAATGGTTATTATGATAAATATGGGAAAACATCCAAATATCTAAAATGTCTTTTTATGATTTATACATACTTAAAGGTTTTGTAATAATTTTGATGCATATGAACTATAATTATACATAAACATTACGGTAATATGGTATCTCAATAATACGACTCATCATATTTGAAAACACAAACATTAATATTGACTGTTAACGTTATTAAAATCTACAGAAAATTGGATTAGTAGAAAATATTGTTTTTTATATATTTTAGTTTACTATCATTAAGAAGAGAAATACATGAAAGACATTAGCTTGAAGTTTTCACATACATTTCAACAATAATATAGCTGTATAAAAAGCTCTATTGAAAGTGAAGTGATTTTCAATGGCAATGTATTTCTCTAACAATAAAAGACTTAGGGAAGAGCAAAGTCTCTACAGCGTTTGTTTGGGCTTGACGAAATATAAATTTATGAAGCTATGATTCTTATACCTGCCAAGGTCTTTAGCTAAAAAGAGTAAGAAAAATAGTTTTTATTATAGTCACGAAATTTATTTCGCGTGCTGGATCAGAAGACAATACTAGGTTTTGAAGAATAATCCTTGTATGTGTTCTTCGTTTACATAAAACAATCTCTTTAGCTAGAAGGCTTTGAGTTAATCAGTTTCCTTCTTCAGAGAATATTAGTAACGTGAAACTCTTTTGCATATCCGCTCTTTTTATAGGATACCTTGAAAGGTATGATGTACTTCGGGGTCTCTTCTGTTGTAAAACCATATTAAATGGTTTTTATCTAAATACCTGGAGGATTAGTGACAGCAAATCGCGGGGTGGTGTTACCAAAGCAATAATACAAACACAGTTTTCCAATTTCTAATCAAGAGAAGAACGCCTCACTTTTTAATTAATATCCCACAATCTTAGGATGTGCTGGTTACTTGAAAAAGAAAAAAAGAATTATGATTTCACCATAAAACATATATCAGTTGAATGCTTTATTTATTCATTTCCCCTGATTCCTAAATTAGATGCAGTATTCAATTAGAAACGATTTCCATAGGACGAACATTGCCACGCATTTTCTGTACACTTCCCTTTTTCTGTTTTTACTGAGAGTTCAACAGAAATTAAAAGAAAATTAAAAATAAACAAGCATTTTCCATTCCTAGAACTGTTATATTTTCATTCATCTTATGAAAGTGAACAAGAAATATAAATAAAAAAAAATCCTTTGGGATCTACTTCTTCTTCTTCTTCTTCTTCTTCTTCTTCTTCTTCTTCTTGCACCCACTGGATAAATAGGGCCTCAGTGGACTCACGTTAAATGTCTCTTTTCTGTGCCATCTCTTTGAGCTCATCCCAATTCTCAGATCCAACCTTCCTTCGCATTGTCATCAGCCAAGTTTCTCTTGGTCTATCACGTCCTCTCCTGTCCATCGGTTTCCATCCATGTACAATTTGGGTTAACTCATTCTCCCTTCATAAATCATGACCCATCTATGACTAACTTGAGAGCGTCTCAACTTCAAAATTTTTTATTTTGATTGTTGTAGAGTTGGGTGGATTGGGTGAAATATATTCTAAAGGGAAGTAAATCCTCTCTTCGATAATACAGAGGTTAAATAATTTGGTAACGAAGAGTGACGCCATGATTCCCAAATGCTTAGAGAGTATAGCCCTGAGCCTGTAACTTATTACTACTTAAAATTAATGTTAAGCGATTATTACCATATCTAAAAAAAGGTTCGTTTCGAATCTTAAATCTTATATTCATTATATTTGAAAATATTTTTTTGGTATTTCCTAAGTATCATCACGTATCCGAAAAATGATTAAAAAATTAATCTCTATCTCTTTTCTTATATCATCATACAGGTCATTCCTGTTATAGCAAAAAAATACTTTGATTGCCTATTGACATGGTCAGGGAACATTTATCTCTTGCTTATGCAAGAGGGGTCAACAGGCAGTGTTGACTGCACATCTTGGTCTCACTAAATCTGCTGTCTCTATGACCTGATTTCTCTTCAGAGAAAATATTTCGTTTTTGTCCGATTATCTTCTCATATTGAGGCATAACTCTTTAGTAATTGATTGATTTATTATGCTTACCTACTGTTGATGCAGGATATTCTAGAAATAGAAATCGGTATAAAAATTACGCATATATTTTCCGTAAGAGAGAGAGAGAGAGAGAGAGAGAGAGAGAGAGAGAGAGAGAGAGAGAGAGAGAGAGTTGATTTTGTGTTATTCATACATGATTACATTTAAACAGTATAGAGTTTTTTTTTTCTAATTAAAAAACCTCTATACTGTTTAAATGTAATTATGTATGAATAACAAAATCATCTCTCTCTCTCTCTCTCTCTCTCTCTCTCTCTCTCTCTCTCTCTCTCTCTCTCTCTCCAAAAGTCTTATATGTATACGTTTCTAATCAGTCATAAAATAAAATGATTTTTTCCTATTGTTCTCTACCAGAAGTAGAAACACGATTTGACAGACAACGAAGCATATAAACTAATAGAACTGTACTGTCTTAAGTATTGTTTTTGATCCATAAACTTCAAATTAATCAATATTCATTGTACTTAAAAAGGGTTTACATAATTTCTTTAAGATTTCCATCGATAAACATATAATAACACTTTCATAACTTGGATATAATTCTATAATATATTCAAACAGACTAATTAAAAATTTAACTTCTGCTCTTGACATAAAAACTTATAAACAATGATAATACTATTGACGATTACCTTAACTTTTCGCTTTTTGTCAGAATTTACGCAAAGGGAAAAAGAGTTGATGGTTTGTTAGAGCCTCACCTTCTCTATATGGCAGATCCTTCCTGAACCCAAAAGGCTTCCAAATCCCCTAACTGAAGTCATCTCCTCCACTTATTACCTTAAAAAGACGAGTCTTTGGGGATACAAAGCACACTGTAATACACTTATAACTCCAAAAGGTTTTCATTATCATTTGAAGTGGCCAATAGCTCCATTTTCTTCCTAGTCAAGTTAGTATTTATATATTTCTTTGTTTTCTTATTTGAATATTGAATTCCAATATCAGCGTGGATGAGGTTTTTTTTTTAATTCCTTTTTTTTTATTAATCCAATTAGCTTTATTATTAAGATTATCTGCTCTAAAACCAATATACAATCTTTGATTCTTCTTTGTTATTTGGTTTCTTTACAATGTCCTCATCAGCCCTTCCTTCCTTCCAGGAATCATAAAGTATTTTTTTTTCTGGTCAATTCAAGTAGAGATAATTCTCTAAGTAGGAAAAATCTCTAAGGCTAATAAGATTATTTTACATAGGACTAATTTTACTGATGCAAATGCTCCTTCTGTTTGTATCTGAATTACGGGAAGTGAAATAAGATATTATAATTAAAAATTATGGAAAATTCATTAGCAAAACGTTCTCTTCAATATAATGAAAATTTAATGCTTCCATTTATCTCCCACTGATGCTTTTTCGTTTAAAAAAATTAATTCATCCTTGAGAAAAGTTTATGGTTACTAATTCGAGATTACTCTCCATCTAAAAAATCAAATTGTTTTCTAAGCTATACATCGGATATGACGGAAAATGTAAAATGAAAATCTAAAGATCATTTTCAAAACTACTCTTACTCGATACTAATCTAAGATATAATTAACATTGACTTAGTTCCAATTAGTATTCCATTAGCACTAATATATTGCATCTGGATGATGACTCTGCCAATCAATCTGGAACAGCACTTTTGGGTTCCGTTCTGTAATGCTAATCATGATGTTCACTCTTTGCACTGGTTTACTGCGTTGCGTACAGTATGAAAATCAGTTATGGCTTTATCAATAATCCATCAATTATAGAAAGGTACTATTACAATTAATTACATTGCTAGCAAATTATACTGATTTCAGCTAATTGTTGAAATGTTATATGGCAATATAATCAACTACAAACTATTACGAATATACAATGCTTAGTATAAGTATTTCTAAAACAAAGGCAAAAATTAGATATTATATTGTAGAAAGGTAAATCGGCTACAAATTGCAAAATGTAATAGTATTTCATTCCAAACACTTTGATCCTAGGATAAACATGAGTATTTATGACACAGATTCATTATTTACATTTAAAAATTTCGCAGAAACATAAACGTGAAAAAATATGAATCTGTTTCCAAATACCTGAAATTTTCCTAACACTATCAACAACAACCTATGTGTTTAATGACAGCAAAGTGATCCAATCCATTTTTATAACATTTAGTTATCATAGAAAGTATCTTAATATTCTGTTTGTTTTGTATTTACCTAAGATAATCACTGTAAGGAGATTCTGTTTAGTCAGTTCACTTTATAAAATGATGAAATGAATTGAGAAGAAAAGATAACATAGGAGGACTATTGCCATAAAGACAGGCAAATATATATATATATATATATATATATATATATACATGTGTATATATATCTATCTATTTATGCATATATATATATATATATATATATATATATATATATATATATATATATATATATACATATATATATATACATATATATATATATATATATATACATATATATATATATCTATCTATCTATATATATATATATATATATATATATATATATATATATATGTGTGTGTGTGTGTGTGTCCGTGTGTGTCTGTGTGTGTAGACTTCTTCATGGGCATTATTTTCCCTTTTGTATTTACAAATAGAGGCTTGAAACAGTTTCAAATACATAAGATTCAACTTGTGTTAATTAAACTAGGCTACCAAACACTATAGACTTATAAACTTAGTTTATCTATTTATTTGAAGTATTTGAATTTTTTATATATAGTCTTTGGGTCATGAAACTCATAAATACATCAAAAGAAGAACTTAATGGTTTACGGATTTTATTTCGTAAGAGGCATTATTTAGACAAAAGGACAGTTAACATACATAATGAAGACACCAAATAAAATATTTATCTATCGAGTGTTGATCCTGTTGTCCCTTGGAATGAGAAGCTATTCAACATAATTGGTATGAGTATACCTTCTCGTGTGCTAAGGTACCGAGTGAAGATAAAATCATGATTCAATGATAATTGTAGACATGCTTATTTGGAGAATCAGGAGGCCTATCATCTTTGGAAGGTTAACAGAGCAGATTTGACCTGGAATAACTTTACTGAGCTTAGAGCTTTGGCTCAGAGTCTAGGCTTTAACTGAAAAATAATACAATTTAACTATAAATGAAACCCTTTCCGGTACAACCCCCCAGGTACAAAAGAGGTATGCTACCCTTAAATCTGAAATCTTTGGTGTAGATGCAACAGTTCCTCCTTTACTTGAACCAGATGGCTCAGTCACTCACTGTTCAAAGGAAAAGGCAACCCTTTTAGCTGAGGAAAATGTATGATCTTCCCCATTCCTTTTTTCCTGAGGCTAAACTAATTAGTTTAGCTTTTATATCACGTGAAATTAAAGCTCTCTTGATGGACCTTGATGCCTATGGAGGTGTAGACCCAAATAGTATCTTTCCTTTCTTTTTCATATGGACCGCAGAATTGTTAGCTCCAAAGTTATTTGTTATTTTGAGCAAGTTAGCAAGAAGACAAGCTTTTAGCACTTGTTGGAGAATAGGTAAT
This sequence comes from Palaemon carinicauda, assembly GCF_036898095.1. Taxonomy (NCBI): domain Eukaryota; kingdom Metazoa; phylum Arthropoda; class Malacostraca; order Decapoda; family Palaemonidae; genus Palaemon; species Palaemon carinicauda. Next base: position 109,668,353 of record NC_090741.1, read on the forward strand.
GTTACTCCACTATGTAAATATGATTGTGATAACCCAATTTCAACTTATTACCACCCAATTTCCATAACTCTTATATTATCTAAAGTTTTTGAACGTCTTTTAGCAAAACATCTTAATAGATTTACTGTGGGTAATCTTTAGTTCTCTTGTTGGCAATTTGGTTTTCGCAAAGGCCTTGGAACATATGATGCTCTTCTTACAATCCCCAATGTTGTACAGATATCCCTTGATTTGGTCAGGAGGTTCGTATGATTGGCCTTGATTTTAGTGCTACTTTCGACCATGCTAATTATGAGACCTCTGTTTTCAAACTCCAACAGTTGAGATTAGGTGGGTCGTTTATTAGCATTATTTTTGAATTATTAGGTAACAGATCACAAAAAGTTGTAGATGGACATCATAGTGAATACAGGAATGCGACATCTGGTGTTTCTCAAGGCAGTGTTCATAGCCCATTACTTTTCATACTATATACACATTGCATGGAGTTTAGCCTAGAAAACAAGTTTGTTACATATGCAGTTAATGCTACACGCTTTGCATTAACTTCATCCCCTGAATGTAGATCTAGGATTGTTGAATCCCTCAATAGAGATCTAACTAGAATTAGTGCATGGAGCATATTATAGGGCAAGAAGTTGAATCCCAACAAAACTCAAATATGATTGTGAGTAGGACAAGGACACTGGCTCCTTAAAATCCTGTTCTCAGCATTGATAATGTTTTTTCAAGTCTCTATGACTTTTAAATTTTAAGTGTTTTTCTTAACAGAAAATTGACATTCGAGAAACACATTAGGTCTGTCTCTTTTTCAATTGCAAAAAATGGTTTATTGTAAAAGTCTTTAAAGGTTTTACGTGATCAATCTATTCTGAAGAAGTGTTTTAATTTTTTTTTTTTTATTTTACCTTGTTTCGAGTATTGTTCTTCTGTCTGGTCTTCAGCTGCTGATTCTCATGGTAATTTGTTAGACAAGAACTTATGGTCTATTATATTTCTTATTTATTATCTAGCCATCAATCTCTGGCATCATTGTTCAATTATTTTATTATACCTGTTGCATAAGATTTTTCATAATTCTGATCATCCGTTGCATTCACATCTTCCCGGACAGTTCCATTCTGTTTGCAATACTAGCCATGCCGTTAATTGTAACAGTCAGGTCTTCTCCATCATAAAGCTCAATACTGAACTGTAATCTAGAAGTTTCATTCCAAGTGTGACTAAGTTGTGGAATGATCTTCCTCATCCGGTAATTAATCAGTAGAGCTTCATAAGTCCAATCTTGCAAGCAAATGTTTTTTATATGTTACAGGAAGACATAAATCTTTATATAGATTATATATGAAATATCTGTTTTGATGTTGTTACTGTTTTAAAAATATTTTGTCTCAATCATTTATTATTTCTTATAACATTTATTTATTTCCTTATTTCTATTCCCCACTGGGCTCTTTTTCTCTTTTAGATCTCTTTGGCTTTTAGCATCTTGCTTTTCCAAGTAGAGTTGTAGCTTAAGTAATAATAATAATAATAATAATAATAATAATAATAATAATAATAATAATAATAATATTAATAATAATAATAATAATAAACCTTGTAAAGAAATGATGGTGTTTTTCCACATAAACTAAGTGTATTCAGATAAAGTACATTACCAAGAACTGCGGATTTTACGGGACCGAATTTGTATTTGATGAAACAATAAGAATTGACTCTTGACTGATGCTTGAAGCCGCCAATCTCTGCTGTTTTTCACGTTTTACATATATTTTATCTTTTCGACAAGTATGAGATTAGGTATCTGTTTTTAAAGGAATAGGTTAATTGAAAGTTCTTTTTCCTATACATTTATCATATTTGGTTTCTACAGAAAAAAAAAATATATTTTAAGATTTACAAAACTAAAAAGTCAAAGATTTTTCTTAGTCATATTTACGAGCTTAGTATTCTGACAATATATTTTCCGTTCAAATGGGATCTCGGATGATACCATTTTCAGAACAAATAAGACTAAGTATCATTAAACGAGAACAAAAGGCTATAAAACGTTTTTAACCATAAAATAGAAGCATATTTGAATAGAAGGAAAAGATATACGGCGAAATTAAATTAAATCAAATGGAAATAAAAGTGGCTGCTATGTTTTGTCATCAAATGTAGAATACTTGATTTTTTTACTATTCCTTAATCTTAGTGAGTATTTATGATCTATTAGAAATCAGTTTATCTATATTAGATAAAAGAATATGAATAAAAAAGTATTATTTTGACGAAAATTAACTACACTTGTTGTTTCATTAACCAAAGATTCAAGGTTTAAATCCATAACAAAATTCTGCCAAAACAAGAATGCTTTGAAGTTTACCTTTTAATTGGCTTAGTTTTGCCTTTACTCTCATCCTCGGTTCTCCAAAAACATCAATGAAATCCAATGAATGGAGGAAAATGCTTGCAAATCCTTTTAGGGCATTTATGAGTATGTGAATATTATTCTCCAGATTTGGAAATATCATGTAGAGACAAAGTTTAAGATGAGGAATAACAATACATTAATCATTTAATGGTACTTTTGTAATGCAAAATAAATGTGTCAAATTGATATATTTGTGCTAATAGCATCTACTAAAGTACTTTGATGAAAAAAATATTATACAAGAAAATGGTAGAAAAGCCTCGTTTTTCTTTGATGGTGATTTCAATGCTCACCATAGGGAGTGGTTAAATTCTGTTTTTCCTACCGATCGCCCTGGCTTAAGAGCTTTAGATTTGCCTCTGAATCCGGCTGTGAGCAAATCATAAGTGAAGCTACTCACAGGTCTGGTAACTGTTTGGACCTCGTATACACTGATTCTCTTGGTGTGACAACAATTAAGGTTGGTTCTCCAGTTGTGACATCTAATCATGCCTTGATTTCATTAGTAGTAAGGACTGAGCAGTCTGTCCCTGATGCCTCATACTCATGTAAGACTTATATGGAATCTCAAGCAGACTAGAATGAGATTTTGAGTGATGCTTTGGGATTGAATTGGTAACAACTGTATAGTAGTGCTGATCCTGTTGTCCCTTTGAATGAGAATCTAGTCAGCATAATTGATACGTGTATCCCTTCGTGTGCGCTAGGGTACCGAGTGAAGGACAAACCATGGATCAATAATGATTAAAAGTGTACTTATTTGGAGAAGCAGGAGACCAGTCATCTTTAGAAGGGTAACAGGTCAAATTTAACTTGAAATACCCATAATCAGGTTACAGCTTTTGCTCATAGGAATACAATTTAATTATAAATGAGACTCTATCTCGTATAATCCAGGAACATAAGTGATGGACTACCCCTAAATCTACACTCTTTGGTGCAGATACAGTAGTTTCTCCTTTACTTAAAATTGGTTCTCTGTCACTGTGTCCAAAGAGAAAGGCAACTCTTTTGGGTGAAGAGAAACTTGATCTTCCTCATACCTATTATCCTGAGGCTAAACTAACTAGTTTAGCTTTTCGATCTCATGAAAATAAAGCTCTATTGATGGAACTTGATGCTTATTCAGGAGTAGACCCAAATAGTATCTTTCCTTTGTTTTTTAAAAAGACTGAAGATTTCTTAGCTCCAACGTTATCTGACATTTTGAGCAAGTTAGCAAGAAGAGTAGCTTTTAGCCCTTGTTAGAGAATTTGTAAGGTCACTCCACTATGTAATTGTTTTTGCTGTAGCTCAAGTCCAACTAATAAAGGTAATCATCTGTTACCTAGATTGCCATTTGTCTTTCGTACACGCCTTGGCGTATGTAATGTCCTTCTTACAGTCTTCAATGCTGTAATGATATCCCTTGATTTTGGTCCGGAAGTTCGTATGGTTGGCCTTTTTTTTGGTACTTCCTTTGACCGTGTTAATTATGAGGCTCTTATTTTCAAACTCAGTTCGGAGTGGGTGGGTCGTTTCTTAGTATAAATATTGAATTTTTTAGTAACAGATCGCAAAAAGATGTTGTCGATGGGTACCATAGCGAATGCAGGAATGTGATATCTGATGTTCCTCGGGGTATTGCTTTTCGCCTATTAACATTCATACTATATACACATGACACGTGGTTTGGCTAGAAGACAAACTTGTTGCACATGAAGATTATGCTACACTCTTTGCATCAATTCCATCCCCTGAATGTAGCTGTGGGGTTGCTGAATCCCTTATAGAGATCTACCTAAATTTAGTGCATGTTGCCAATTATTGGGATTGAAGTAATTGAATCCTAACAAAACTCAAAGAACGATTGTAAGTAGGTAAAGGACAGTGTCTCCTCAACATCCAGATCTCAGGATGGATAATGTTTCTTTAACTCTGTATGACTTTTAAACTTTTATTTATTATTCTTGACAGCAAATTTACTTTGGAAAAAGTCATTAGGTCTGTGTCTTCCTCAATTGTAAGAAAATGGTTTATCGAGAAAATCTTTTAAGATTTGCGGTGATTAATCTATTCTGAAGAAGTGTTTAAATTTTTCCATTGTACCTTGTTTTCAATATTGTTCTCCTGTCTGGTCTTCAACCGCTGATTTGCATCCTAATTTGTTGAACATTCCACTAAATCTCTTATCCCTGTTCCAGATAATAATTTCTGGCCCCGTCGTTTAATAAGTTTGTTATGCATGTTCTATAAAACTTTTCATAATTCAGATCATTCTTTACATTCAGATCTTCTCGTACAGTTCCACCCCGTTCGTAATAGTAGGCATGCAGCTAATTCTAATAGTCAGGCCTTCTCCATCATTTGGGACAATGCTACACTCTATTCTAAATTTTTTATTCCAGCTGTGACCAAGTTGTGTAATGATCATCCCTATCGAGTAGTTGAATCGGTAGAACTTTAAAAGTTCATATTTGCAGCGAATATTTTATATTAGACAGGCTGACATAGGTCTTTTAATAGTTTATATATGAAATATCTGTTTTGATGTTGTTACTGTTTTGAAAATACTTTATTTTATTTAGTCAATATTTCTTATATCGTTTATCTATTTCCTTAATTCCTTTCCTCACTAGGCTATTTTCCCTTGTTGGAGCCCTTGTGCTTATAGCATCTTGCGTCTCCAACTAGGATTGTAGCTTAGATAATAATAATAATAATAATAATAATAATAATAATAATAGTAATAATAATAATAATAATAATAATAATATTTACAAATACTACTACTACTACTACTACTACTACTACTACTACTACTACTACTACTACTACTACTACTACTACTAATAATAATAATAATAATAATAATAATAATAATTCATCTTGTAAAGAAATAATTACGTTTTTTCAAAAAAAAATCAAAGTATTCAGATAATGTACATTTAATTATGAAAGGGATAATATTTGATGCATGTTTATTTTGCACATTCGGATCATTGATTATATATATTTATTCTTACAATTCCATAAAATTATAAAATGTAAACTCTTCGTCTCAGAGAAAAAAGAATTGAAGACTAAATCCGTATCTGGTTTGTTTATCAAACGAAAGTCGATTTCTCTCTTCTTCCCACCGCACCCAAAGAGATTTGCAAGGATTTCCTCCAGATCTTTGAGGAGGATTGCCAAGAACTGCAGATTTTTTCGGTTTATTTTTATGAAATCGAGTTGGTTACTGATTTGGATTGAATTACTTACGCCAAATGCATTCTTAGAAAAAAAATGTTTCTTTGTAATTCTATTATCAATTGACTAAAGGTTTTTCCTGATTTTTTTCAATATATTTCTGATTCGTACAGATCAATGTAATATAACTTAGCATTAGCTAATCAGTCTGATAATGGTTATTTCTTAAGATATATATATATATATATATATATATATGTATGTATATATATATATATATATATATACAAAGGCTTCAACAGAGGAAATGCCCTAGTAAGGAGAGGAGAAAAGAAAGCTGCTAGAAGAGCGTACTTGAGTATACCTTCAAGCAAATGAACACTAACCCAAAAGAGATGAAGACCATTGTACGGAAACTCCCCAAGGCTGGGGAACAATGGTTAGATTTTACCGTAACTAAAGATTCGCATCTACCCTTATGAAGTGGAAAGTAGCCAATAAATAATTAGATTACAGTAGTTAACCCCTTAAGTGAAGGAGAATATTTATGTCATCTTAGTTTTGATAGTTGTATGAGCAAAGAGAGGAATGTGTAAAAAATACTCCAGATTATTCAGTGTACTAGTAGGCAAAGGAAAACTTAATCGTAACCAGAGTGGGATCCAATAGTATACTATCTTGCCAGTCAAACGATCCATTAACACTCTAGTGTTAGTATCTCAAAAGGTGACTGGAGACTTGCTTTACTGTATGTGTATTTATTTCTGTATATATGTGTGTTTGTGTTCACATAAACCTTGCCCTAAAAAGGTCTAGAACTAGAATCTATGGTACAGGGAAAAGAATATGATTTTTATATCCCCCCCACAAAAAAAAAAAAAAAAAGGTAGCGCTGCTGACTTCAGCTCAGAATGCCAAGTGAGACAATTCTCAGGGAAGGAATTGGGATATCTCTTCTTGTCAATTTCCATAAGCAATGGTGTATTTTACTTCATGGACTTCCACACTCAGGGTTTTCTATATTTAAGGAAATTATCTTCATTTGTTTAACTCCACCGAGGCTGACATTGCTTCGAATCAAATGATTGTCTTCACGCAATGTTGTTTTTTGTAGGGAAATTCAGATGAAAACAGTATTGATGGATTATTTACTTTAAATGTTCTCTAGGTAGTGTTTTTATTTTGTAAACTGTAACATGTACAGTATGTAAAAATATAAGGAAATTGTCATAAAAATTCCCGTCATCCTTTTTGAATTGGATCTATTCATAAATTCTTCGTGAAAAATGGGAAATATTATGAAATAGAATATAAATGAAAATATATGGGAAAATATTATGTCTTTGGATACATCAGGAAAAAAAAAATCCGATGAAGGAATTTCTTTCCATATTATGGAGGAATTATTTATTTTTTTTTTTTTTGGGGGGTGGGGTTTGAATTTCATTTATAATATGCTTAAAACAGAGTCAAATGTCTCTTGGAGCTTAGATTCATTAATGCAGATCTTAACTTTGTATTTATTTTTGGGTGAAGGCAAATCTAAATAAACCTTATAGAACAGGAAATAACTTGAATATATGGTCCACTACGTTCCACATACTTTTGAAGGTAGTATGCATAATTAAAAAGCCACACACACACACACATAAACACACACACACACACACACACACACACATATATATATATATATATATATATATATATATATCTGATTTAATGATAAAGTCCGCTCTCTTATTGCTTTACTTTTATCAAATATATTTGCCAAGTCCGAAATGAACAAGGAAAACAATGCGCAAGAACTTTTTGATGAGTTGGAGGTATTTACGCTGAACTTTCTTCTTTTGATATTATAACTGTTATTTACTGGATCATTTCATCGGAATTTTGGAAGTTCAACTGATGAGTCAATAAAAAAAAAAGGAAAGTCCTGGTTACTGTACTATATATTTTCAATTCAAAAGTGATTCTTCTGTAAAGAACTGATCTAAAAAAACCAAGAATCTTAGTTAATTCTTGTTAATCATTCATTAAGGAGGCAATAGACATAAGTAAAGATAACATACATTTCATCATATATTGAAAATATATAGGAAAGCATTCAACAGCCAAGAGAGAAGGTCCAATTTTATGTGATTTTCTAATGAATTTAAAAGAACATTCAGTAACTAGAAAGAAAATATTTTGGTAAATGAGTTTCGTCAAGAAGAAGAAGGAATTCTTTTCGAAGGTTAATTTCTTTGTCGTTTCGGGTAATCAAGACGCTGGAAAAAAAAAAAAAAAAGCCTGAAAATATAAAGCTGCAGTTTTCGAATGAAATAAGAGTTTATTCATTCTTTTGCTATTTATATACTAAATAATGGATAATCACATCTTCCTTTAATGGGAGCTTAGTAGGATTATGAAGAGAATATCGTGTCTTGAAGGAAGCTATATTCGTAATGCCCTTTTCTATTGTTAAGGCGCCTTGATTAAGCTACTTGGCATCGATAAGACCTTTGGACATGGATGCTCATATGAATTTATGGATGTGTCCATAAAAAGAATATTCCGAAATTAGATAGTTAAATTTTTCGAATTTCGTATATATTTACCTTGAATGTTGGCTACACAAACACATGCACGCACGCACACATACTCAAAATTATAAAAAATAAAGGACAATCAAACACCACTAGACTATACAGACGCAATCACATTTGAAAAAAAAAAAAACTGTAGATGTCAGTAATGTGTAGTAGAAAAAGCAAAACAACAATATAAGCAACACACACACGCACACACACACACACACATATATATATATATGTGTGCATATATATATATATATATATGTGTGTGTGTGTGTGTGCATATATATATATATATATATGTGTGTGTGTGTATATATATACATACATATATATATATATATATATACTGTGTATATATATATATATATACTGTATATATATATATATATATATAAATATATAAATATATAAATATATATATGGATATATATATATATATATATATTTATATATATATGTATGTATGTATATATATATATATATATATGTATATATATATATATATATATGCATAAATTATATAAATATATATATATATATATATATATATGCATAGAAAATGAACACGGAGAAGCCTTATTTTTGAAACGAAAAACTAATTATATTCTACAGTATTCTCAGTAAAATAGTTAATTTGATAAAATCTTTTATAGTGTTAAACAAGTTCAAGAAGTGATATATGTTATTTGCTTAGATCTAAGGAAAAAAAAAACTAATTTAAAAAAAAGAAATTAAACCCTTTTGTTATAAGAGAAAAATCTGATGTGTTTAAGTTAGCAATAAAAAATAGGTACTGTTAGCTACATGGTGAAATTGAAGCAAGTAAAGAAGAAAAAAATAGTAATTATTGTAATCAGCACAAGAAATAGGTGGAAAAGCTCCAATACAAGATCAAGGAAATATATCAGGAAAGACCAAAAACCTGATAAAGAAAAGATGGACAATAAGTGTAAAATCCATGAGATATAAATAGAATTGGGAGAACTATCAAACATGATGAACAAACTAAAAGCGCAAGCAGACTAACATTGGGGGAACGGTAAAAAAAGGAAGAAGCCTTAAATTGATGGAAAGACTTTGGAAAGGGGGCCAAAATATTTTTGCCCTAGAGATGAAAAAGAAAATATTATCAACAAAAGAGATGAAGTTTATAAAACTGCAAAGATGTTTTATGTAATGCTATACGATAATGATATAAATAATAATTTTACCAATATAAATAATGAAACACTTAGCAGGTACCAAAAGAAACACTAGAAGTAAGAAAGCATTAAATGGCATGCAAAAGGGAAAACGGCATCAGAGAATGGTCTAACAATTGATTTAATATTAGATGGAGGAAATTTCATAGCCGTAGAACTCAACGAACTTTACACAAAATATCTGCAAAAATGCTCTATACATACAAATTGGAAAAAACTTTATCATTATACTGATTCACATAAAGGGGGACGCAAAAGACCGGAAAAATTACCGCCCAGTTAGTTTACTCTAAGTAATATATAAAATATTTGCAAAGATCATATTAGGTAAAACAAAAAGCAGCTAGGCTTTAATCAATCAAGAGAGGAAGCCGGTTTTAGACCGTATCCATATAATTAACCAGCTAATGAAAAAATTAGCCAATTATGACAAACCACTTTCCATTTATCAAAATTTCAGCAGTAATGAAAGCCAGTGACAGACTAGGAGTAAATGAATCTTATATTATAACACTTGACGATATTTTTACGGCCAGTTAAACAATTCTAAAACCAAATAAACATAGTCCTGATTGAGAAAGGAGTTAGACAAGGTGAGTCCATCTCTCCTAAATTATTCCCTACGCGCCTAGAAGAAATTCTTAATTATTTATATTGGGGAAATGTAGGAATTACCATTTGAGGAGATTTATCTTAGCAAAGTAGGATATTCAGATGACATAGTTTTGTTCAGTGAATCAGAGGAGGCATTGCCAAAGATGATTGAATATTCAAATAGAGAAATAAGATAGTAGGGCTAAAAATAACTACAATTGAAATTAAGATATGGTCAATAAAAATAAGGGTTATGGACGAATCTCTTGAGATTATTAATGCAAATACGTACTTGGAGCAGACAGTAACTATTTCCCACGGACATCAGATAAAAAAAAATGAAAATAGATAAATAAATAAATAAAAAAAGCAAGGGTTGGAGAGCTTTTGATTATTAAGATAAGATTTATGAAACATAAAATGCCGCTTTCTATAAAAAGAAAAGTATTCAGTGAGATGGTACTAATACTATTAACTTATGCATGATGAACTCGGAGCCTTACTAAAGATCTAGAATATAAAATAGTTACAACCAAAAGAGTTAACGAAAGACTAAAAATGGGAATAAGCACACAAAATTGGAGAAAAAGAGCAACATGGATACGAGAACAAACGGAAGCACTGGCTATTTTATCAACATGAAAAAAGAAGAATGACCATGGGCAAGGCATAAAATACTTTGCCTGCATACCCTATTCATAAAAATATAGCATTAGCATATAATTTTATGCTCAGATCAAGATGAAACTAATAAAATATAAACAATTTGAAGGTGCTATCACCCAGCATAAAGTGTTCCTCAAAGAGAGAGAGAGAGAGAGAGAGAGAGAGAGAGAGAGAGAGAGAGAGAGAGTCTTACTCTATTGCCTTATTTTATGTTTGGGTTCCCCCAGGTCCCTCAGTGTGAGGCACCTCGTATATCCACCAGAGAGTTGCTAATGCATCTTCCGGTGTATTTTGCCTCTTCCAGTCTTGGATGGTCTGGGATGCATCTTAGGTATTTATCGAGCTTATTCTTAAACACATGTACGCTCACTCCTGATATGTTTCTTAGATGAGCTGGCAGCGCATTAAATAGTCGCTGCATTATCGATGCTAGTGCGTAGTGGATTAATGTCCTGTGCGCCTTCCTTAGTTTTCCTAGTATAGTTTTTGGCACTATTAATCTACCTCGGCTTACTCTTTCTGATATTTTTAGTTCCATGATGTTTTCAGTAATTCCTTCTATTTGCTTCCATGCTTATATTATCATGTATTGTCCTCTTCTCCTTTCTAGACTGTATAGTTTTAAAAATTGCAGTCTTTCTCAGTAGTCAAGGTCCTTAATTTCTTCTATTCTAGCAATATAGGACCTTTGTACACTCTCTATTTGTGCAATATCCTTTTGGTAGTGTGGGTACCATATCACATTGCAGTATTCGAGTGTACTACGTACATAATTTTTGTAAAGCATAATCATGTGTTCAGATTTTCTTGTTTTCCATTTTGGCTTTACATTTAGCCAACAGTGTTTCTATTTGGTCGTTGCATAACATATTCCTATTTAACATTACACCAAGGTCTTTAATTGCTTCCTTGTTTGTGATTGTCTCGTTATTAGGTCCCTTGTATGCATAAACCCTTCCTTCACGGTTTCCATAATTTACTGATTCAAATTCATCGGAGTTAAATACCATCCTATTTATCTCCGCCCATTCATATATTTTGTTTAGATCTCTTTGTAGTGAGTTCCTATCTTCATCACAATTAAATTCTCTACTTATTCTTCTATCATCTGCGAAACTTCTCACCATAGAGTTTTTGACATCACAGTTATGTCTGAGATCATAATAACAAACAGCAGTGCAGGTAATACCGTACCTTGTGGAACGCCAGATATTACCTGATCTTTAACTGATTTCTCGTCATTTGCAACCACTATCTGTTTTCTGTTTTGCAGGAATTATTTTACCCCATTTTCCTATCTTTCCCACAATATTATGCTTTCTCATTTTTTTCTCTAATATATTAGGGTCTACCTTGTCAAAGGCTTCTGCAAAATCTAGATAGATCACATCTTTATATGTTTTCATAGTGTGCTATCAGTTGCGTTTGTATTGTTTTCCGGGCACAAAACCGTGTTGACCTATATTGAACAAATTATTTTTTAACAAAATGATTCATTATTTTCTTTTTATTACCCTCTCATACACTTTCTTAATATGTGATGGTAGACTAACAGGTCTATAATTGCTTCCCTCTAGTCTTGATCCACTTCTGAATATAGGAGTTATATAAGCTAATTTATATTCAACATATATCTCGCTCATATCTACACTATGTCTTAGCAGTATTGCAAGCGGCTTCGAGATAGTGTGTGTATTTTTTTTTTTAACAAAATCGCTGGAACTACATCTGGTCCGGCAGCCGGTTGATTTTTAATTTCGCTCATAGCCTTGACAATATCTGCTTCATTAATATCTATATCCGTTAGATATTCAACATTTTCTTCTCTCATTTCTGTTTCATTATTCTCATTCGTAATTCTTGGCGTGAACTCACTCTTTTATTTTTCTGGTAATATGTTGCATATTTCCTTTATTTTTATTCGTTAACCGTCCTTCAATTCTTAGAGGGCCTATTTCTAATCTCCCTTTATTCATCTTTTTGGCATAGTAGTAAAGTACTTTGGGTTTATTTTTTGTTTTGATATTTTGAAGTGTACTTTCTTCTAAGTCCTTTCTTTCATTTTCTTTCGATTATATAATCTTTTGTTCTGCATTCTCTATTTTACTTTTTATTTCCATCATTTTCCATGCATTCTTCCACTTTCTAATTTTCTGAAATAAGATCCTTCCGTCTTTTGGTATACATGTCTGTTGTTTATTGTTTTTTTTTTTTTTTTTTTTTTTTTTTACATATTTTTCAACTATTTTCTTCAGTATTTTGTACAGTATGTCCGTATTTACCTGTGTATTATCACTTACGAACACATTTTTCATTCTTTGTTCAGTTCTTCGTTTATTTCTGACCATTTTATATTCTTGCTATAAAAATTATATTTTCCATATCCATACCAACGTTTTGTGCCTTGATTATCTCTGCGATCACTTGGTTTGGAATGGACTATTAATTCTATGACATTCTGGTCTGAAATTCCTGTGTTAAAGACTATTTTTTCTTTATCATGATTCACCTCATTCAAAAATACTAAATCTAGGATATTTCCCTTTCTTGTTGGAATGTGGTTTATTTGTTGCATATTATGTTCTAATAGCATATCCTGAAGCTTTTCGAATTGCCTCTTATCTTCTGCGCTACTATTACTCTCTCTTTTATATGTATATACAACTACTTTCTTCTATCCGCTCTTTCCAATCCACGAAAGAAAAGTTAAAATCTACGGATAGGAGTATATTCCAGTCTTTATGGTTTCTACATATATCATCTATTTTTTCTATTATTATATCAAACTCCTTAGTATTTGGGGGTCTGTAAACTACAATATTCACTAGTTTTTTTTTTTTTTTTTTTTTTTTTTTTTTCAAATTCAAATTCTACCGTAATCAATTCACATTCTGTGTTGCAGTATTTTTCACAGACTCTTCGTTGATTTATGTCTCTTCCTTATATTGTTGATTTTTATTTGTTCTGTCTGATCCATATGGTTGGAAACCCTTTATCTGGTTATCACTGCCAGTCTCTTAAGAATATCATGTTTCACTTATATTTAATATATCTATTTTTCAATTTGGGTTAGTTCTTCTAAAAACTCTATGCATTCATCACTATTATGGTTTGTGTTTTATCCCCATTATTTAGTATTGGGAATATGGAATTTTCCATGCTGTTCTGGTATGGTGTTCTTTTCTTCATTTCCAGAAATTCTGCCATTAAAAAATCCAACTTTTCTTTTATATTTTCTCTTTCGCCTTCATATTTATTTTTGTGTTTGCTGAGTTTTCTTACTTTCATTCATGGTTGCAGGA
>NC_090741.1:109689785-109694785 GCF_036898095.1 Palaemon carinicauda
TTGGTGCCGGTGTTTGACGAAAAGAATGTCCCTGAGTTCTTCAAGGCATTTGAACGTGTGGCCCCCCGATTGTCTTAGCCAGCAAAAATGTGGACTGCATTAATACAGCGTAGGTTAGTGGGCAAGGCAATGCGGGTGTATAATGCCTTGGAGGAGGGAGTAGCTTGGGATTACCAATAGATAAAACCTTAATTTTAAAGTGTTACGACATGGTTCCTGAGGCCTACCGCCTCCGGTTTCGCAACTATACCAAACACCCTGCGCAGTCTTTCATGAAGTTTGCGCGCATCAAGGAGGAACAGTTCGATGACTGGCTGAAAAGTCGTCAGATAGTCACTTTCGCCGCGTTACATGAACTGTTGCTCCTTGTGGAGTTTAAGAAGGCCTGTGGCAGGGAGTTGAGAGTTCACCTGGAAGAACTAAAACGTGTGAAATTGAGTAGTGCCGCTCACTTGGCAGATGAATTTATCTTGTCTTACCGTCCAGGTATTAGTAATTTTACGATAAGACTTTGGATAATCAAACATCTTGCTCCCCTAATGGTGGTAGGAGACGGGAAACCTCCTCGTCGACTCCCCATATCCCTAAGAATGGTAATATCAATTCTAATTCTTTTTCAGGTGATAGGGATGTGGGTAGAGTCCAAGGAAGTCCTCCTCCCCAGAAGGTTTTGCTAATAGAGACTTCCCAGGTTAGGGAAATAACAGGTATAATGGAAATAGAAGCTCAGATAGTAAAGGAAGCTGTTTTTGTTGCAACAAGCCAGGGCATTTCCAAAACCAGTTTAACGCTCCTAGTATGTACCTACAGCACAATAATCGAAGTCCTGTAGCTTTGGTTAATGATAAGCCAAAGGTTAGTCCCGTAGACAGACCTGTAGTAGATGGGAGTAGTTCGGTAAATAGTAGTAAGCCTAATGCTCCTAATCCCCAATCGTGACTCAAGCACGAAAATTATGTGTGGCCTGGAATGTTGATTTTTGACTCTCGTGTTGTCCACGTGAAATTTTTTAGGGACACTGGTTCTGCCCGGTCGTTAGTTATGAAGAGGGCTCTGAATGGTTTTGAAAAATTTACTGGAAATTTTTTATTATTGGGAGGTTTCTTTGATTGGTATACACACTATTGTTTTATAAAGGTTCCCCTAAATTGATTATTGATTTGTCCCGATATGCTAAGACTTTTGATTGTATAATAATATATGACTTTTGGGACTATAATGCCGGTGTATTGTAGGTTAAGATGTATATCTGTGGGCGTACCTGTAATTTTATTTAGGTTTAGTTAGGTAGGTTTGTTTCCATAGAATTGATGTTTTTTGACGAAATACGGCAATATTGGATCTTTAGAATAATGATAAGCTATATAGAGCTTTTGGCTTGTATTCTTTAGGGGTACTTTCTGTTTGTTTATAGGTTTATTGTTCAGTTTTTTATACTTATTGTTCTTACTTTACAGGTGCATTTCCATTTGTATATAAAAAAAAATCCTTTTTTTGTTTAATTTTTTTTATTTTTTTCTTCCGGGAGGAAGGTATTATGTATTAACGTAATTTTGCTTTTGTTTACGTCAGTCTTGTTTCTGCATTTTGGTTGATGTCAAATTAGCATAATGTTTAGTTGATAAGGTTTCAGTTGTAATTTTTTTTTTTAAGTGCTGGTTTTAACCTCCTCCCGGCTTCCTTAAAGATTTAAAAGTGTCTAGTTTATCTCTTGTTTATTTTCTGTATTTTTCGAGTCGTTGGTGAGAAGAGACACCCGTGTTTACGTGCAAAGAAGTCGATTGCTCCCTTAAAGATTTAAAAGTGTCTAGTTTAACTCTTGTTTTTTTTCTGTGTTTTTCAATTACTTCGTGAGAAAAGACACCTGTGTTTACGCGCAAGGAACTTTAGCTCGCCACTCCTAAGACCTACTGCAGCCGCTGGCTTATGTGAGCATTTCAGAGGATTGCTACGACAACGTGTGACGGCTTAAAGAAGGTGCATTTCTGCCACCTGCATTGATTCTTAATTCCTGTGTGTTCTCATCTGTGGTCTTCGGCGCCGACGTAGGAATCCCGGCATCAAGGTGGACGCAGGAGAGACACCGCCGTCAACGCATCCTCATAGGCAGTTGCATGAGCTTTGGAGCCTGTGGTGACATGTAGGGAGGCAGTTATTAGGTAGGAGATATTTGTTTACCTTTGTTTTTGGGCTGGGGCTTCATTTCCCTCCCTTTGATAAGGAGTTCTGCAAAGCTGCACTCCCTGCAGTAGCTGAGTGATGGTATTGAGATTGGAGTTGCTACTTTAGTTGGAGCAGGGTGTGGTTTCATCCAGCCCCAAAGAGTGTGAGAATATATATTTTTTTCTTTATTGAGTGCTTTGTGATTTAATTATCGGACTCTCTCTCGTTTGAGAGAGTGGTGTTTCACTTTGGGATATTTTGTTAATTGTTAATTATTAATTGTTAATTGTTAGTTGTTAATTGTTAGGAAGACACAAGGCTGATTGTTCTAAATTTTGTAGTTATCAAATATTGTTAACTTTTCCCAAGTGTTTTCGTTTCCACTGACCAATTTTCTGCTGGGTATATTTGTAAACACTGACCTCTCTTATCGTGCAATAAGAACTTGCACCACGGCCCGACAAGGGTTGTAACATATTTGGCGACCATGACAGGATAGAGAGCTCAAGGTATCCAGTATTTTGGTCGGTGAAGCGATACTCGGGTGGACTCTTCAATATTTATTTTTTTTTTGTTTTATTGTTGCCTTTCTCCCTTGAATTGTTTTTTTTTTTTTTTTGAATCACGAAATGGAGAAATTTGTTTTTGATCCAGCTGAAATTTTGGAGTCAGTTGATTGCCTTAAGTACTTGCCCTTGCTAGGTAAGAAACAGTTAGTTGTGTGTGCTAAGTGGTTGGGTGTTCCGCAGAAGACGACGGACACCAGAGCAGAGATATTGGTAGTTGTTAGTGATAAAATAAAACAGGACTTAGCTGAAGCTGAACATTCAGGGAGTGAGAGTGACGTAATTGGTGATAGTGAGGAGAGTTTGAGTGAGGGTTTAGAAGAGGACAAAGTAAGTATGAGGGCTGGTCTAACTCTGTTTGAGAATCCTCCTGTTGTAGGTACCATTTACGAGAGTCCAGCAAATTTCCCCAAGGGTCCGGATAATGTGTCCTCTAATCAGTTCTTGGCCCCCTTGATTCCGTACCCTTCAAATCTCTGGCCCTTGTTAATGCGTTGGGTGACTCCAAGGAGGAGAAGGAATGCAACCTTATTTGCAAACGCAAAGAATTGCGAGAAATGGAGTTTGAGGAGAACGATTGGTTAAGGTGTCATGAGTTGGAGATGGCGAAATTAAATATAGAGATGGCTAGGTTGCAGGGGGCCAATTTGATAAGTTGTAAGTGCAGGTGGTTGGTCTAATTAAAATCATTGTTAATAATGCGGATGATCTTTAAGATTAAAAAGATAAACACAATATATAATATACACAAAAGGGTGTCATCAGATATGGACTAATGCTATGGACTTAAAACTTCATAACATTAGCCTCATTCTTTTTCACATGGACTTAAAAAGGGTTTGACTAATTTAGTTCATGTTAGATTCTAATTCATAGTTAATGAAACAGGCAATGTGTGTGTAGAGCTATGCTGTATATAAAGAGAAAAGTTCTTCCCATTGTATTTGGAAAGGATATCAGTGCTGTTCTTTAAAATGAAATAAGAAATAGCATTCAGTTGATTTTTCTAAGAGAATTGCTGTAGACGAGTCGTTTTCAGAAAATTTTCTCTCTAAACTTTCTTAATGAGCATTTTAGAGTCATATTGCAGAATTTTTTTTCGTGCTTTTAGAAGAAATGTTTATGCACAATAAAAGGTAAAACTTTTTAGGGGGTCGATATAAAACTTCCTGAGAGCAGGTAATACTTTAGTACTCTTGTTATTTCAAGCTAGGAAAAGAATGTAAATTTAGCTTCAGTGTAATTACAAACAGTAACATTTTCATTTAGGTATTGTTTTTATAGCTAATATTAATATTACTATTGCTTTGAAGTTTCCGCAAATTATTTCTATTCTACCACAAAGTCTTCATATTCACGTCACATATATACTGGTAATCTAAATTTTAGAAAGTCATGGTAATTATAAACCCTATAATGATTAATGGAGTAAAATTTTCTTTATTAGGAATTTATGATCAAATAAATATAAATATAAGGAAAATATGATTAATAATAAAAACCCCATGTTATATCAGAAGATATTCTAATATATTTCTTTTTCATTTCTGTCATTGAATTAAATATTTATCTACCACCCATGATACACTAACTTACCGTAAATATTAATAATAATAATAATAATAATAATAATAATAATAATAATAATAATAAATAATAATAATAATAATAATAATAATAATAATATATTTTTAGATTACATATCATCATTATCGGCCGGCTGTATTCTTCACTTAGTGGATCTAGTTTTATTTATCATTATTTGTCTTGTTCGAAAGAGCCTATGTTTTATACAGTATATATCAGCCATATATCTAGGATGGTTAAGGTATACCTTATAATTTGGTTTAGGCCTTATAAATATGTGAAGAGTACAGTAAATTACGAGACTTTGTCTCAAGCATTTTGTAGGCATAATTCCAATATTAAAATCTCATTAACTATTCATATTGGTCTAATTTTTCATTTCTTTCGTATGGGAATAATTTTTGGACAAATAATCGATTCTTCACGCGCTAATGAGGAGATCAAACTTCCCAGAGAGAGAGAGAGAGAGGAGAGAGAGAGAGAGAGAGAGAGAGAGAGAGAGAGAGAGAGAGAGAGAGAGAGCGCATGCATCTTTTTATATCGAAAACCTTAAATAATGCTTTGGGTGTGTTTTTCGTCAAAACCTCACAGGAAAAGATCCCTTCATTAGAGTTGTTTATTTCCAGTGTGTCTTTATTGTTTGTTTTCTTCCATCGAATCTTTATTTCTATAGAGAGAGAGAGA
>NC_090741.1:109699785-109702285 GCF_036898095.1 Palaemon carinicauda
TATCTATACATTTGAATATAGTTTACATTTCTTACTAAAACTATGGACATTTAATTCCATAAATGAATTTTTACTACTGTATACCCACTCTATCAAAAATGTAATTCATTAAACAAGATAAATTCTTATTAGTTACTCCTGACATGATTCTGCATTCTGCATCTAATAACAACTACTTCTATCCTTCCGTTGTTGGTTGGGGTTCACAAGTGGACACCAATATCCCGGATATGCCAAACTACCATTTGTTTGGGAATATGAAGAAAAACCCTCGGCCCATTTAATCAGAGAGCGATCTCCCTCCATCTCGCTCCACTGCAAATTGATCTGTGCATATTCAGCTGAGGATCAACTGTTTCTCCTTTGCTTTTTAGGCCTCTAATGAATTATCTCTTCCTATTCCTCATCTTCCACTTCCTCTTGATATTATATCCTTTCTGCTCTTCTTATCTTACCTCCTTAAAGTCTTCACCTCGGCTACCTGTCCTACTTTACCGCCTTTTCATTTCTTTGTTGTCTTATTCTTTGTAAATGTTTTCAAGATCAACTACAGGACACCAGAAAACCTCTAATCAACCAATTTAGATCAACTTTTTTTTCCTTCCTCCTCTTTCTCTTCATTTCATTATTCCACTTGTGCTTAATTCTACTAAACTCTCTCCTCTGGTTTTCATTCAATCCTCTTCACCTCGCTCCTTTTACTATTCTTCCTCTTCTTTCTCTCCAAAGATTCTCTATTACCTCTCCCTCTTCCGTTTTTTATCTGTTTTATATGACTTTCTCAATATCGTATGCCTCAGGTGCCAGTGTAGTTATTCAAAACAATTTAGATTATATAGTAAAGTCTTTTAGCTGTAATAAGGTTCCTTTTGCCTCCTTTGCAAAATGTCTTTGGCTAAACTCAATTTTACTTAGCACACTCAGTAAAATTTCAATTATTAAAACTAATAAAAATACTAATGAACATTCGGATAAACATAATGATAATAGTCGCGATTTAGAAGTGGAATAGTAATATATTTACATGATACACCTGACAGTGTGTATATTCCTACGATAAGGATAATAATAGTCAATGGATGACTACACATCATATTTAGAAAAAAAAAATCTATTCATCGCTGAGAAAGAATAATTTTGGCATGTGCATTATTCAATTCTGCTGCCAAATAAATCTCTAGCATTAATACATTTATTCTAAAGTAACTTTTCACTATCTTTGTAGTATGAAAATCTCATCCTCTCTCGGCATGCAGGGAAGAAAACCAAAAGATGATATTTCCTGAATAATGTGATTTCTTCTTATTCATTCCATACAATTGTGTCTCTACAAGTTAATATGGCAAGAAAAATAGAATAGTCTTTTAATACTGCCTTTTGCCTTTTATTTCTTTGCTTCTCACCAAAGAAAAAAAATAAGAACGTTCCATCCATATCTATGAGAGAAACACTTGTTGGGAGTTGAAAATGTTACGTGGTAGAACTTACAACGTCCAGGTTGTTTTTACTGGTATATGTAATTGACTGAATGAGATATTCATAAAAACAAAGAATTTAGAACTGTCGCAAGTAAAGCAAAACTCGCTGATTACTTCTTTCTTTCTTTGTTCTAGTCGTCAAGTGTTTTTTCTTTTTACCTATTCACTGTTGATATTTATATTTTTCATAGTTTCTGTTAATGTATTGCACTCTATAGCTAGTTTCTAACTTATATTGTTTCTTACTGACATATTCCATGTCCGTAAGATATTTTGTACATCCTATGCTTAAAAAATAAATCTTGATATCACTAGGATCATTTTAGTGAGATTTGACGTTTGTGGAAAAAAAAGTTCAAGTGAATCTTTTTTTTTTTTTTTGTGGTGAGTAAAATCCATATTCCGTTTCAGAAGATTGAGGAAATATTTTATTATTATTATTATTATTATTATTATTATTATTATC
This sequence comes from Palaemon carinicauda, assembly GCF_036898095.1. Classification (NCBI taxonomy): domain Eukaryota; kingdom Metazoa; phylum Arthropoda; class Malacostraca; order Decapoda; family Palaemonidae; genus Palaemon; species Palaemon carinicauda. Next base: position 109,701,730 of record NC_090741.1, read on the forward strand.
ATTATTATTATTATTATTATTGTTATTATTATTTCAGAAGTACACTTTTTTTCTAATAGGGTTCATTAAAGATAATAGGGTCCTTAGTGACGGTAATTTTGAATTTAAGTTTTTCAATGGCTCAAATGTTCATTTTTTTCAACATTACTGCATGTAGCCAGTAACTGTGCTATGTTAGTCATCAGTAGGTAAGGGAGCAAAATACGTCAAAAAAACTCTAAGATTTGACAAAAAATTGACTAAGTGTAAACTTGTCAGGCATAGGTTACAAAAGAGTCTTCTGCAATACGTGTTGAGAGGTCGCCAGGTGATTTCTCTCATCTTCAGGCTATAAACGGAGTGATGTAGGGTGGGCTGGTTCTATCTATAATGGTTGAAGTTGTAGCCAATTCAGGCACTAGTAGCTCAGTGGTCCCTGTGAGTGGAGGCAGACCGAATCTGGGACGGCACAGCTCTCCCCTTGGCTCAGGCACTTGCTGGGAGAGAATCCTTCACAGTCCAGCTTCTGCTTCACAAACACAGGTCAAAGATAGAAAGGGTCAGAGCATACTGGGTT
>NC_090741.1:109712285-109726347 GCF_036898095.1 Palaemon carinicauda
AGCGTTAACTTCAATAGTGGACTAACATTCAGGTACGATCAGTGTTTTCGGGTCTTTCACTTCAGTTAACATTGGACAAAACGAGAAAGGAAAGGCCAGGTAGTTATTTATCGTAGTTTATTTTGCATATTAATTTCCTATTTATAGTTTACTCATGAATCTTCTTTCCCATAGTCATGCCCTACAGTTTGTAACATTCTGTATTTTCTGATAAGGTCGAAGCTTAGTTTGTAATAGCTACTATGATAATAACAGTGGTAATTAATCAGGTGTCAATAACTAAAGTAGTATAAAATTAGTGTTTCTGGAGACTTGCCAAGCTGAATACTATTGATTACAGAGAGAACTTAATATATGAAAGGTAATCAAGTCCTTTATGAATTAAAATTGCTTCATCGTTCCAAAAAGTGGACCATAAATATTGAAAAACTTCATTTTGTAATAAAAATTAAACCTTCAAGTCAGAACACATAGCATTGTTACATAAATTAGCATTAAAGTATATTTCTGAATTTTTAAAATGAAAAAAAAAATGTAATAGTTGACGTAATGGACAAGCTAACCGATGTTTACGACGAGTGCAATAGACCCTATTTATGCAAATGCCTTGAATAGCAACTTAGCTTAATGACATTTCGTGCTATGGATTCAAAATTGCCTTCTCCCGTAATTAGCTCCTATTCTGTTCATTGCTGCAATTAACCAGGATTTTAATGAACATTAGAGACGAGACACAGAATACAAAACAACTGTTTCTTACCACTGTGCTGCACTGAGTGTTGTTTCTCTTTTTGTTAATAGTGTCATTATTTGTGGGGTTTCTCCGGTGAATGCGGTAATACAGATGTTCTTACTATGTCAGGGAAATGGTTTCTGGATAGTCTTAGATTTCTATATTTTGTATCTAATTTGAGGCATTTTTTGGACTTTACTCTACACATGAGATATTTAGTATTAGTTTACTACATTGAAATACTATTTCTAAAAGAGTAATATAATTTAAAAGAATCATACAGATACTGCAGCTTCTCTTTTGGTCGGGTAAAAGACCCAAGTAAGGAAGCCGTGACTTCATTTCATCGTAGTATTTCCGACGAAACTACGATTAATAGAAGATATTCTGGTAAAGCTCGTCAAGATTCTAAAGACGATACGTAGCACTGCGAGGATCATATTAAGTTGGACTAACTTCCCACTGCCAACTCCTATAGGGGTCAGTGTCTGGATGAAGGTGAGTCTAAACATTGTTTCTGCTTCCTGTAGACTATATGTTACACACAGAAAAAGTATAAAGATATCCCTTGCGCTTTATATATTATATGGATATTTGTGTTTAATTACTCTTTTTCTTACTGAAGCTGTTTAATCATAAAAAAAAAGACAGAAAATAATCGTTTCATAATACGAACATTTAAAGGAGACATTTAATAAATGCAACCCAGGATCTCTTCATTTCGCATGTTCCTAGATTTTTTTTTAAAACGCGAAAGTTGTTTTTAATATTTGAATCCTAAATCGAACTCCTTCTGACCTCTGTAGACGGTGTTGTCCTTATGCGGGACAGGTACTAAATGCTGAGCCCGAATGCCAATTGCCTGATAGCCTACATTCTATTCCTTATTTGGGATTTTACAAAAATGGATTTTTATTCCCAGAGACTATTTAGCCGTGAGTGATTTAACCATGAAGAAGAAGAAGAAGAAGAAGAAGAAGAAGAAGAAGAAGAAGAAGAAGTGGGGAGAAAAGTCGTTTGGGGATCATTTCTCTAAAAGTATTTTTCTCTGTCATCATGGAGAGAGAGAGAGAGAGAGAGAGAGAGAGAGAGAGAGAGAGAGAGAGAGAGAGAGAGAGAGAGAGGATTATGAGTCAGATGGGAAAGGATTCACCTTCTCTATTTTTGCTGTTGTTTCATTTATCTTTCCTAATGACTTTCTTTTTCGACTTTCGACTTTCCTTTACGAAAGTATAACTTCAATTTCCAAATACCCAGCATTAAGTCTCGGAATCATTCACCGTATATACGATAAAAATTGATATAAATATTCTTTTTAATATTCATAAATACAATAATACAGAAGTAAACTCGTTTGTAATACACTGTGGTTAAAACACAATAGAGACACAAAAATTATAGGAGGAAAAGTAAAACAATTTTTTTACGCTTTTAAAAATGTCTCATATGTACTAAAACAAACTCAACTTGAAAAAATAAGAGATCAGGTTAGACTAAAACAATTCAGTAGAAAACAAGCAATTTTCCGTTTCTACTACTCTTTATATACAAAGAAGAAGAAGAAGAAGATTCTTTTTGAGAAGATCCGCCAATTCGCTGGTGTTCATCTCCCCTTTTCTGTAATTCCGTACTGTCCTCTTTCTGGGACTATCCCATATCCGCTTTTATTGGAAACCCAAAACAAAGAGTTATGTAACAACCCACCTATTCAAGCTCAAAATCCAGTTTTAACGATTACCTCATCATGATTATTGTACAGCAAATTTATCTCTCTCTCTCTCTCTCTCTCTCTCTCTCTCTCTCTCTCTCTCTCTCTCTCTCACGACCACTTACTTTCACAACAGTTAGCTCGTCTGGAAAAATATTATCTTAGTCCTTATTACTGTCCAGAGATGCCGCCTTCTTTCCAGAACTCTCCCGTCCAACCAAATAAACAAATAAGGCGCATGCGCGAAATTTACGCCTGAAAATAACTTCATTAATTTACTCATTTTACCTAATTAACAATGTTTTTTTTTCCTTTATACATAAGATGATTATAAATTATTATCATTATTACTTGCTAAGCTACAACCCTAGCTGGAAAAGCATGATTCTATAAGCCAAGGGTCCCAGCAGGGAAAATAGCCTAGTGAAGAATGGAAAAAAGGAAAAATTAGATTTTTTAAGAACAATAACATTAAAATTAATATTTTCCATATAAACTCCAAGAAATTAACAAAACAAGAGAAAGCGGAATAAGATAGAATAGTGAGTCTGAGTGTACCCTCAAGTCAGAGAGCGCCACCCCAAGACAGTGGAAGACCATGGTACAGAGGCTATGGCACTACCCAAGACTAGAGAACAATGGTTGAAATTTTGAGTGTCGTTCTCCTAGAAGAGCTGCTTACCATAGCTAAGGGACTCTCTTTTACCCTCACCAAGAGGGAATTGGCCACTGAACAATTACAGAGCAGTAGTTAACCCTTAAGTGGAGAAGAATTGTTTGGTAATCTCAGTGTTGTCAGATGTATGAATACAGAGGAGAATCTGTAAAGAATAGGCCAGACAATTCGGTGTATGTATAGGCAAAAGGGAAGTGAACCGTAACTAGAGAAAAGGATCCAATGTAGTACTGTCTGGCCAGTCAAAGGATCCCATAACTCTCTAGCAGTATTATCTCAACGACTGGCTGACTGAGATGCTATCGCTGTTAAACTTCTGGTGCTTATGAGAGCAAGGTTTTTAGGATGCGTATCTTGCCCTATACTGTTCTTACCCCTTATTGCGACCCATCACAGTCATCTAACTACCAGGTACAAGGTTGACTTGTTAGGTTTACAGGTGTTCAATAGGTTTTACTGGGATACAATGCCTTCGCAGATGGATTGTCAATCAACTGTAGAGGACTTAAAGGAATTATCAGTAATTCTAATATATACCTGAAGATTTTGCGGCTTCTCAATGGATGTGCTTAAGTAATGACAAAAAAAATACCCGATATCCATATTGGGAAAATATCAAAAGATATCACCCAAGATAAATTTGAAAATGGCGAGAACTTGCGACCGTATTAAAGTAGAAGTTTTGTCATCAGAAAAAAAATTATATTCATCTTAAGGATTTAATCCAGAAAGAGTCTATTAAACACTATAAAAGAGAACATTATATATAAGTTCACATTACACACGAAATTCCTTTTGACTCGCAAAGACTAATGCTTGAATTGCACAACACTCGAATTATGTACGAGTATCCGGTCCTCTCGTTCTTTATTTCCCTGGCGTAAAATTGTCTTTATTGCTGAGTTTGCGGAAAAGATTTCCATTTAGTTGTTATTTCCAAACACCCGATAAACTATAAATACTCAGAAAAAGAAGTTTATCTTACACATTTTGGCTTTTTATTGGCTATCGATGTAAACAGTGACTTGAGATATGAATAAACTATTTTTTTTCTTTTTTTTGCTATTCTTATTTAACATGGCATTCATTTTGATACATCTTCAATTTAAACGTCGAAGAAATTTCCCTGGATAATAAGGATGGACAAATCACCTTTATTGTAAGTAGCCACGATGAGCAAATCCTCATTTAATCCGACAACAATTCCGCGTCCTATTCGATTTATAAATAGAAAGGGTTTTTGTCGTTGGTTGAGAAAGGCATAAACTTCCTTATTAGGACTGCTTGTCAAATCTAGTTTATGGGAGAAATGTTCTTCATCTTTGCCTGAAATACGATATTAGGAAGCTAGTTTTGCGACTAATAAAATATAATTTTTTGGTCTTGCCTCTTCAAGAGGAAAGCCGATTGGGAAACAAACAAACACTACAAAATCATACAGGGTCAGTGTCCGGACGAAAGTGGATCTAACCATCAAGTCTATTCTCAGCAGTATATTCCTATAGTTTCGGATGGAGCTTCATATATCGTTATAATGTTCAGTTGACCGAGATCTATGACCTCCCCTTCCTATAGAATCCTTATTAAATGATCTTATAAATTGAAAGGTTTTTCTAATCTCATTTATTTAGCTCTATATCAGGAGATGTTTATTTGTTTACAACAATATGTTCCTATTAGCTGCTGCCATAGAATCAGAGACTCATTGTGGTTACCGTGATACGGTCAAGTTCATAAGTGACGATGCTATGTATTTTGTATTTTCGGGCATATTGTCAACTTAAAAAGAAACACCTGGCAACTACAACAGCTTGGGCAGCAAATTACCCTGAAGGGAGTTATTCAAAGTATCATGATATCTTTTAAATAAATTATCGTATTGGCTTACTTGCAATTTAAGACTGATACATTTTATTGGGTGAAATAAAAAGTTAAAAGGAGAACGGAAATGGTGAAAAGGCTTGATTAAAAATGTATGGTTTAAATTTTCAAAAACTCATTAAGAATTACATTTCAATTCTAGGTCTATTGGTCTGAAAAAATATTTTAGACATGAGCCTACTTGGTTTGTATATGATAATTATTGATGAAACTATATTGTTTTTTAACGCAATCATAAAGGAAAAAAAGGAATAGGAACATGATGATTCCCTTTAGCAATGCATCTGGTTACCCCGCTCTCGAGTAGTGCATCGGGGTCGTCCTTTTCTACGCCGATTCTTCGGATTCTCTTCTTTCTATGCATTTATATCATGAAGTTTCCTGTCTTTTAGCTCTAGTATTTATTTGATGATACTCTACTGCAAAGCATGTATGAAACACGTGCGGTACAATGTCAATGATGATCGCTCCAAGATGGATTAAGATAAGGTGAGTTACCGCGCATGGTGCTGGGAGCTCGGCTGTGCGCTGTGACGTCACCTGAAGAGTTCCGAACGTTTATTTGACAGCTGTCCTGTACAACCAGCCTTATTATTCGTCCCCCTTTTTGTATTCCGATCATTGGATTTATGAAAGTAGGCTGATATTGTTGTCTTTATGACTATATTTCCAAAATACATATTATGATAGGGAATATAATAGCAATGGAAATAAGAACTCACGTATGACAAAAGCTTTATTCCGAATATTTCATTAAAAATCTTAATACAATAATTCTCTCTCTCTCTCTCTCTCTCTCTCTCTTTCTCTCTCTCTCTCTCTCTCTCTCTCTCTCTCTCTCTCTCTCTCTCTCTCTCTCTCTCTCTCTCTCTCTCTCGTTTCAATGAACTAAATTTTACATATTACTGAATATTTCTTTTTCTCTTTTTACAATTTTGCTCTAAAAATTTTCCTTCTTAGTTTAATATTTTTATTCTAAAATTTAGCCTACTTCTAATAATAAAAAGCTCTGAGTTTTGGTTTTTGGGCATCACCATGGACATTTTTTAATAAATATTCCATTTCTTGTAGATTTTCTCTAAAAAATATTATATGACCTTTATAATACCTTTCTCTTTAATAGTGATATCCAGTTATCGCCTGTTTCATCTACATCAGCTGAGCCTAACGATGTATACTTATATCTAAATTTAAAGCCAAGAACCCTCACATCAAAGAACTTAAGTACTCATTTCCAATCAGTGCTTCAGGTTTTATCTCTGCTAAATCTTTTACTTGATTTTCCTGTCTCGGTCTCATTGTTAACAGGCAGAGGGTGCTCCAAGAGACTCGCAGAGATATATAACTCGGAATCTAGATCATTGGGGACAATATTTAACCTTTGAGATGGACCACTTTTATTTAAGCACTCTGTAGTGACACAAGATGTACAGTAACCTCATCATTATTACAAACATTAAGACCCTAACTCGTTAACTATTGTCTCTATTCACTATGCATAACTGTTGTCTATATTAAAATTCTAAAGGTAACAAATGACCATGGCAATTGAACAATTCGTCTTATGAAAGAAAATAGATGTTCGACTGTGTCTTGACATAACCGTTTTGTCATCAAGAACTGTAATCCTTACAGTCCATGCAACATGATATACGATAATCCATTTACTGGAACGAAAAAAAAAAATGCCTTTCACTTTAGCATTATTAACAAAATACAGCTTCTATTTCATCTTGACGTGAACAGTTTGAGAAAGCATCTCTACCTTTCTTTGCGACATACTTCATGTACGAGTTATTCAAGCCAAACCAACTAACAATGAAAGATATATGATCAGATATTTTATTACAAAACTAACTTTTCAATAAGCCTTTCCTATTACAAAATTTGATGGAATTAGCCACTGGGGAAGAGAGTAACTGAACTGTTGTTTTCTCGCATTGCCGTCTATAACCTTTCACGTTCAGTGACTCATTAATTTTGTAGGCTATTTACTGATAAAGGAACGATATTTTACATAGATCTAGAGGTAATGGTTTTATCTCTAGCCTGAAAACCATAGTCTATTAAATCATTTTGAATTAAGTTGATTAGCTGGGGTGGATCTGTCAAGACGAAAACTTTTGAAAAACTTCGAAACAAATTTTTTTTTATGATAACGTGTAGCCCAAATAACAGTATTTAAACATACGATAACTTTCTCTCTCTCTCTCTCTCTCTCTCTCTCTCTCTCTCTCTCTCTCTCTCTCTCTCTCTCTCTCTCTCTCTCTCTCTCTCTCTCTCATTTCAGAAACAATCGTAGCTGAAGATTTACTTGGATGAGAAGTATAATTGATATATCCATATATTCTCGCATTTTTTAAGAGAGTCTATTTATATACAGTTCTCTAAGTTGACCAAAATGCTACATGCAACATATGCCTAGTACACGTAACTAAAATGACGAATTATTAGTGATAGGCTTACCTGAATCACAATAGTAGAAACATTATTATAAAGATTTTGTGTCAGTATGGCATCTTCTTTCAGACTTCGGACAGTCTTAGGGCAGCAATTGAGCAACTCGTACCTAAGGTTTCTGACAAAATCATTGGGTTGGAAATGTGACGAACAAATTCGTATAGATTTGGAATTGATACCATCATTTCTTTTGCATATATTCATCCACTTCTTACATAGTTCTGCATCTTTTGGGAAACTGTAAAATCTATTCTTTTTCACCACCATCAGTTATATTGGTCTTATAAGAATTGGAGAACCCATATATGACACATATAACCATGATGAATCTGTCAACGCAAATGAAAACAAAAACGTCTGAGAAAAAAAAAGAAAAAACGCAGCATATTTCACGCCCATATGTTGCCTGGCTGAACTCTCCAGGTGACGCCAAGCGCGTGAGTGTAGAAAACGGGACCTCTAGGTAACTCACCTTATCTTGCTCATCTCAACTTTAGGTTAGCGAGGATTAATTAAGTGCAGTAATGTTTTCATGGCTTCTCAGACATGCCAACCTTCAGAACTCAGGGAGGCGAACTTTCTAGTGTTGTTATTGTTTAGGAAGATTGCGTGTGATTAACAGCCTTGGTTTTATCGTTCACATTTCATATTATTCAATTTTATTTCATGGTATAATACCGTAAATGGCAAAGATTTTACTAGTGAAGATTTTTTTACATTCCACATTAGACATATTCTTGATATATGTACTAATTTCCTATTATAATTCAATAAGAGTTAATTAAAATCTAAAGAACTATTTTCACTAGAGAATGATGATAAAAGTACAGTACACAGTTCCGTTACTTATTAACGTAATTCTACATTCTGGTGCATCAGAAGATTATTTTCTGAGATTTGCGATTCAACTATAAATAATTCATTAATAATAAAGATTTTTTTCCCAAGAATATTCCAAATCATATTTGCTCAAAATAAATAAAAATATTCGTCAAAATACAAATGTACCTCTGCTTAAAGAAAAGTGGTTTTATAAGAGAGGTGGATCTCAACCCCATGGACGTTACGTCCGTATGCAAAGATGGTATCATGGTACACCTTAATTTTGTTTACCTTTATGGCCATTAGCAAGTTATATGAAGCATGACTGTTATTGTCTGTAGACCATTTTAAAGTTAACATCTTATATACGGTAGAATTTTTTATTCCATTTCATTCCTCTAATAAACATAGATTTATAAATTTCTTCAGACAAATTGAAATCCAGTAAATCAAGTAACAACAAATGTTTATATCATCTATTTCTTTTGAGAGTCAAATTTACCACTGAAATTCGTAACGTAATCTTTTCCTCTTTCTCCCTCAAACGAACCCGGGTTAGGCTAAAAAATCTTTGATTTCTTTCTGAACATGAATGCTGAGTAATAATAGTGGAATATTTTCAAGGGAGACCCATATTCTGCACACCAAAATTCAATCATACCAACGCACAATTATAACGAGGTAATTATTGAATAATATTTCCTCTACGCCAAGAGTATACAACCAGGACATGTTTGATGAGACTAAGCAAAGGTATTTTGTCCAAAAGGAATGGGATCAAACTTTGTTGTGTTGATGCATCTATTCTTAATTTCAGGCATTCGGAGTCATTTCCAAGCAACCCGTATCCGCTTTAATAGGGAATTATTGGAATTAAGTGCATTAATTAGATGTTATAATGAGACTAAAAGTAAGGACTTGTTGAGGGAGGAAAAACACAAAGGGTTAATGAGGATTTGGTCCAATGAATTTATTATGCATAATTTTTGTTGTTATTATCATCACCTTAAGCAGTAACAGATCCTTATCACCTTTCAAAGTGGTACTAGTATTGTTAGTGTCTTTATTCCCTTTTAATATCTTTGTCATTATCCTTACCTTATAATTATTATCATCTTTATCAATGTTACTATAATTCAGATTTATAAAGCTTTTCAATAACTAAACATTCTGACATTAACTTAATTTGGATTATTCTGTTATTTTAAAACTGAACAGAAATTATAGATAATTCATAATAAAAGTTTCTGTTTCCCTAATCTATTTTTAGCAAAGTAGATATGGTTTTCAAATGCATTTGTTCCGACTACTCCAAATCACCATGTTTTTCACTTCTCAAGTGCACCATTAATAACTGAATGAATCAAGGATTAGAGATAGAAATGTTCCTTCAGCGATCGGAACTGAATACAATACTTCGGTCTGTTGAACTATGTCATTCTCATGAAACTGAATCCTCACCAGAAATTAGACATATATTTATCTCTTACCAAAGAGTCCTTCCATTATCTTTGTTTACACTGAATAGAGCGTAATACCAACGAGAAGAGACATGTAGGAACTTGCCCTAATAAATAAGATATTTAGTGGTAATGAAGAAAGACAAAGACTCACGAACACACACGCAAAAAGACATTCAAAGACAGAGGAACCGCATCACATACGTGAATTTGACAGTGATTTTTTTTTCTTGTCATGTTTGTCTACAAAACTGGATAGTAAATTCCGTAGATGACTCATGTCAGCTTCGTCTTCTTATAAGGCTTAAGATGAAATTTACATAGGCTAACGTAACTGAACAAATGTGTTTGGGCGTGTGGTCAACCAAAGAATGAAAATATTTTCGGTTCACCAGCGAGAGAGAGAGAGAGAGAGAGAGAGAGAGAGAGAGAGAGAGAGAGAGAGAGAGAGAGACGGTGGTTTTACGAAAAGAGACTGCCTACTCCTCGATAACTCTATTCCTCGTGTTTTTTTTTTGTTTATATCTATTATTTTATTTATATATTTATGTTATTGATATATTCATTTAGTGTGTCCAGTACCATAGAATTTGGAAAAAAACATAGAAAAGTGCAATAGTGCACCGTTATTATCTTACTTAGATGTTCTCATTACCTCCATCAAAGACATTGTGGAGCTGTATCACCTACCAGTATGTGTGTCTGTCTGTTAGATAAATTAGATGATGAGGCAAACCTGTTCTTAACAGTATCTTTTTTTTATGGTTACCAATGCTGAAAGGAACACTTGACCAGAGATGGTGTGATTGCTCGTCCGAAGTTGGTTACAGGTTTCCATGTTCTTGTATTTTTTTAATTTTTTTTTCTATTTTTTGGAGAGATTAGAAAGAACAAATGCAAAAACAAACATAAAAAAAATTGTGTGAATAATCAAGGTAATTGTATAGATATATGCTATTATATTTTGTCTTCCAGATGCAAATTGGAAATTCCCATATTCCAGTCCTGCTTAAAATTAGGATATTTTCTTTTCTGAGGAAAAAGAAGGTTTACTTGAAAATTTTAGCTATAATCGTTAAACCTAAAACTAGGCAATCAAAAACGCTATTAAAATATGTCCTTTATTTCGAACAACGGGTGAAGACCTGGGAAAATAAATTTATTCCCAGATGAAAAATTATAGAAAACGAAAAAAAATATTGAAATTTAGAATTAAAGATTGATGTGAATTAACCCATCATTGTTGAACATCTTTCGTATAAAAACTATCAACAAATTCTAACGTTAGAGTCAAAACCACCAATGATATTATAGGCGACCGTAATGATAATATCTATACAATGGTTCCAAAGAAAATCAAAATCTCACAAGGAGAAGATAATATTCTTTCCGTGTCTTCCAATATCTCAGCAGCACTAAAGAACATCCCCTTCCTAGAAGAGTAATAAATGGAACTTTGTGAGCACAATCTTTTCTTAACCCTGGATAGGTACGGTGGGTCGTTTGCGACCCCGAGCGTCAAAAAAAAAGAGGTTTTTCTCACGTGACTCACCCCTGTGACTGAATTTGTGGGTGATCGACCTGCAGGAGGTGTCTCCCCTACACGCTCTAGTAGTGTCCAGATGTGCATTGCTGTAGCTGTACTCCTTCCCCGATTTCTGAGACGCATCGGGGTCGTTCGCGTCCGAGTTTACCCTTCTGAGGTAGTTTGCATAATTATCAAAGTTATTACGTATTATGAAATTGTCGTAGAATGGTGCAACTTGTATAGGTTATCAGTTGTGGAAAGTCTTGGTGGATTGTTTGGCTACCATGTGCATGTTTTTTTTTTTAGTTAAAATGTCGTTCATCACCACGAGGACCATTTTACCGCGAGTGCCCCTTTTTCATTTTTTTTCATTTTTTTGCCAAGTCATTTTTCCGTAAGATATTGCCAAATAGTGTCGTAAAACTTTTGCTTGTTTAGTGTTGGAAAGTGTGTCTAGATGATCTGGCTACCCATGCATGACTTTGTTTTTGTCAGATACGACGTAGTTATTGGTATATTGGGTATTTAACTGCGGTTACCAATTTCTGTTTTTTTTTCAATATTTGTAAAAATTACTACGTAGTAAGGAATTGCCGTATATTATTCATTTTTTTTTCATGTTTATGTGTTAGAAAGTGTGCCTTGATTGTTGGGCTAACACGTGCATGTCTTTTTTTTTATCTGAGATGTCGTATATTAGAATGTCGGGCATTTTACCGCGAGTGTCCCTTTTTCATTTTTTTTCATTTTTTTGCCAAGTCATTTTTCCGTAAGATATTGCGAAATAGTGTCGTAAAACTTTTGCTTTTTTAGTGTTGGAAAGTGTGTCTAGATGATCTGGCTACCCATGCGTGATTTTGTTTTTGTCAGATACGACGTAGTTATTGGTATATTGGGTATTTAACTGCGGTTGCCAATTTCTGTTTTTTTTTCAATATTTGTAAAAATTTACTACGTAGTAAGGAATTGCCGTATATTATTGATTTTTTTTTTCATGTTTATGTGTTAGAAAGTGTGCCTTGATGGTTGGACTAACACGTGCATGTCTTTTTTTTTATCTGAGATCCCGTATATTAGAATGTTGGGCATTTTTCCGCGAGTGCCCCTTATTATTTGTTTTACATTTTTTTGCTTAGTCATGTTACCGTAAGGAATTGGCAAGTAGTGTCGCAAAACTTATATTTTTATAGTGTTGGAAAGTGTTTCTAGATGATCTGGCTACCCATGCCTATTTTTTTTTTAGCCAGATATGGCATATATATAAGTATGTGTTCGATTTTCCTGTGATTGCCATTTTTTCGTTTTTTCCCATTTCTTTCAAAATTACTACGTACTAAGGAACTATCACAGAGTAATATTTCATTTATATGTTTATTTGTCGGAAAATATGCCTTGATGGTTTGCCTAGCACGTGGCTGAAATTTTTTTTTTTCTGAAATGCCGTATATTAGAATGGCCATTTTTCCACGAGTGCCCCTTTTTATTTGTTTTGCATTTTTTTGCTTAGTCATGTTACCGTAAGGAATTGGCAAGTAGTGTCGCAAAACTTATATTTTTATAGTGTTGGAAAGTGTTTTTAGATGATCTGGCTACCCATGCCTATCTTTTTTTTAGCCAGATATGGCGTATATATAGGTATGTGTTCGATTTTCCGGTGATTGCCATTTTTTCGTTTTTTCTCAATTCTTTCAAAATTACTACGTACTAAGGAACTATCACAGAGTAATGATTCCTCTAGATGTTTATTTGTCGGAAAATTTTGTTTACTTCTTTTTTGATTGAATATCATCAAATTTTTTTAGCTAAAATATTGTTTTACATTTTTTTTTTCGATTTTATTTCCCTTCAAAAAAAATTTTTTGGGTCAGAATTTTAATTTTATAAACGTAAAATAATCGACAATTATCCAGCAACCCACCATACAATTTTTATGCATATCCAATAATAATTAGATTAGTAAATAACACCTTGAAATTGACATACCCTTCCTACATTTCAAGTGGCAGATTAGGGAGTCTGAGTCAGTGTGGTTGGCGGCCATTTTGTGGACATATCCGAAGCGTAAGCTGCCCTATCTATATATATTCCTGTTCCCTATAGAATTTGTGATATTTTGGTATATTTTTACCTGCATAAATATCATATTATATATTAAATATATGTATTTTTTTACGAAATTTCCAAGTACTCAAAAAATTACCTTTAGATATGGCCCCTGATATAAATGTAATTTACAAAATAATGAAGATTTTTTTACATATTTCTATTTTAGGATAACATATGTTTATTCCCTAAAAAAATTAGCCACTTCCTATTTCATTTGGGTACCCAAAAAAATTCATGAAATTTGGACAATTTTTTTTGGCCAAAAAAAGTTACCCTTTTTTTCTCATTTCAGATCTTCACCTCCATGGGTCTGACTTCATCCAAAATACATCAAGATGTGTCCTAAACATTCAAGAATCAATTCCTAAAAGGATTTGTGTATATATGTATAAACTTTTTTTTTATGAATTTTTATGTCAGGTCTTTTTTTTTTTCTACTTAATTTTTTAAAATATTTATAATAAATAGTTTTTCTGCAGATGAGTAGTATTTATCTTTACAGTTGTTTTAAGCATTCATTGAAGTTTTTTTTGGCAAAAGAAAAAAAGGAGGTTACTGCAAAAACTGATTTTTCAAGAATTTTTTTTGGCGTCGGGGTCGTTCGCGTCCGAGTATACCCTTAAAGGGGTGTCCGAGGACCGTACCTATCCAGGGTTAAAAGCTGTTTCTATTTGGCGAATGTAATGAG
>NC_090741.1:109726370-109731370 GCF_036898095.1 Palaemon carinicauda
ATCCTTGACTTATAACATACATGTCTACCAAGTTTCGCCAATATCTGCATCTTGGTTTTTGCGTAAAGTTGCTTACAAACAAAAAAAACAAGTAATTGGACCAAGAACAGACAGGGTGAATACATACCCACTGATTTTGGCAAAAGCAATAAGAAATTCAAGCTCTAAGATAATAAAAAGAAACTTGATTTTAAAATTGACAAAAAAAAAGAAAAAAAAAATCCATCATTAGAATATTCCCTATCTCACACAGATACAGACATAACAGATAAATAATTCAATAAAAGAGAAGTAGAGAAACTATCTTGCGACTTTAAGATGTCTAATCCATCAGACCAGTCTTGTACTCACCCGCAAAGAAGGCGTGTCAAAGTGAAAGGGAAACTCTGCGAAGATTATCATACAAATCAGGACCTTCAATTCCCTGAGACCTCATTTGCCTATCCATTTCCCTCAGAGGTCAGAGAAGTGCAATCGATACCGAATTGATATCAGCTCTATATACTCACGTGTCCGTAGGAGTAGCAGCTGACACATTCACTAAAACAAATACAAACATAAAGGCGTGTGTGTACAGAGAGAGAGAGAGAGAGAGAGAGAGAGAGATTCACGCATATATATATATATATATATATATATATATATATATATATATATATATATATATATATATATATATATATATATATATATATATATATTTATATATATAATATATATATATATATATATATATATATATATATATATATATATATATATATGTGTGTGTGTGTGTGTGTGTGTCGATGTCTGTGTCTGTGTCTGTGTGTGTTTTCATGAACATAGCCATGCATATGCGTTCTCCTTTACAGAGATCAAGGAAGTTTTCTTTGGTTTCTCGAACGTAAAGAAAATAACACAAGCATAAGGAAAAGAAAACTGATGCTATAATGTTCAAGTGTTTATTGAAAGTGTCGCTGGATCTTTTCTCCCGTTTGTTCATGTGGTTGGAAAATAGAAAGACGAAAAGAAAAAAAAAGTACAAAAACACATTCCGTAAAAGTAAAAAGTCAGCGACATAAATATCAGTGACGCAAAGTAGTGCAGTTTCTTGCGTAATGCAAATTTCCATTTCCATTTGCTAGCTTCAAATATTTAACGCTGCCCTTCATAAACATTGGTTGTTTACGTAGTCTCCAACTACATTTCATTTGATTTATATTTATTATTCTAAGGCAGCAAGGGAGTAAGTCACCTCAACTGGAAGTCTTGCCTATGTTTGGTTTCCATTAATCAGGTCAACGTCTCTTGGTTTCAGAAAGGAAAATATTTGCTGAGTCAGGGAAATTATTTTCAGTCATCCTTGAGTTTTTTGTTCTTTTTTCCAGCGGCTAAATGAAAGACTAAACCATGATAACCTATATTCTATACGTTACCGCTCGCAGAAATTTAATCGGGGCCATGAGGGTGGGGAGGCACCTCTCAATACAAGCCAGTCTACCTCCACCCAAGTTAATAGAGATCCAGGTCCAATCACGAAAGTTGTGCGTCAAACTACAAATTTATTTACTGCGATATTTTCAAGATTATTGGATATGATGTAACATCCGTTTTGTGATCAAAGAAATAAAAAAATTATTAGGGAATGAGGCAAAGATCAAAATAGTTTAAGAATTAGATTGTTATTATGAAATTTTATAAATCCTGTAGTGGCTTTGATTAAAATTAGTTTATCTTAAACGCCAAACTATTTGACAGCAAAATACTGTTTAGTGTCCTCTCTGTCTTCCTAGAAGCTATAACGGTAGCAGTAGAAATAATTTCCTTATGATTTTCTAAGAAGCCATTTTTAACTTGAGCATAATGACTAGAGCTAAATATATCATGTCAATATGATGAAAGTTAGCAACACAGACTTTGATGCATTATGATTTATGATATAATTCAGAATACGCAGAAATGACAAATAGTTTTATAAATTACGATGAGAATTAATTGTTAGGCTACAGTTGCAAACATAACTGCGCATACCGGACTAATTATACCAACGCCCAATTCTTGATAAACATCATGGCAATGAAGACATCATGAAATGAGCTAACATTTGTTATTACTAAGATGTAATAGTGTATGTGCGAGTGTGAACCGGCAACTGATGAGTAATCTTACCGGCCCGAAGCGGGTAATCTTCTTGATCAAGTTGACAGTCAACTTTGCGCCAAATGGTTTGATTCCGTCTCCGACTGATGACTGATGTCAGAGAGAGAGAGAGAGAGAGAGAGAGAGAGAGAGAGAGAGAGAGAGGGAAGGGGGCAAGGGGTAATAATATCACCGCAGATGCTGATTGTCCTATCTATTCCTATGGTTTTAAAATGTGAGAGAGAGAGAGAGAGAGAGAGAGAGAGAGAGAGAGAGAGAGAGAGAGAGAGAGAGAGAGAGAGAGAGAGAGAGAGAGAGAGAGCATCATAAATACAGAAGACATCCTTTTATCTTTCCTTCGTTCAGTCCTCAATTATAGTAACAAGAGCGTGACAGACAGAGAGAGACAATAATAATGATTACTATTTTTATGCGAACGTCTCCAACGCGTCCTCTGACATTCTGGAATTATGCAACTTGTGACGATGCCGAGCTCTTCACTTGCCAACTAAAAACGAGTATCACCAATGCACCATGTTAATGTTGCTTTTTCTACAACGTCCATCTCAACAACTCTTCTTTTTATCAAAATTTTTTGCATCCAGGCTTTGAATTGAGTATATGATCTTTTTCTCTTTTACTTTTCTTTTCGTCGTCAGATGCACTTTTGTTTCTTTTTGTCCATTTATTAGTGATTTTAACTGGAAGAAAGGATTTATTTAACAGGGAATCCTTCATTATTCCTTAATTCAATATTTTGGGGATTTTTTTCTCAATTCTTTTGTTAATTATTATTATTATTATTATTATTATTATTATTATTATTACTTGCTAAGATACAACACTAGTTGGAAAAGCAGGATGCTATATGCCCAGGTGTTCCAACAAGGAAAATAGCCCAGTGAGGAAAGGAAGAAAGAAAATTTAAATACTTTAATGAAAGTACCATCAAGATAATAATCCAGATTTCTCCTTATGTAAATTTTTTTTCTAGGATCGAGATTTAATGAGAATTAATGTAGAAAGGTGTAACGAGAAAAGGCTTTTGTTCAACATAAACCTTGATATTTATAACTATTTTTTTTCTATGTTCTTTTAAACACTTTAGATTACAATTATCATTACCATCCTACTTGTGCTAATTATTTCTTGCTAAGCAAGCTGACAAAAGTCTGATCTCATATTTCACCTGTTTACTTATTTTTTCTTTTTCCATTTATATGAATTTCGTGTTTATAATTTCTACTCCATATAATATTAACTTTTAGTGTCCTTTCTGTAATGGGCTACTTGTTGTCGTTTGACTTTGGTCCTGTAGCATTCTGTCTTTTAGCTATAGATGTTTGTAGCTTGTGTTGTAATAATAATAATAATAATAATAATAATAATAATAATAATAATAATAATAATAATAATGATAATAATAATAATAATAATAATAATAAAAATAAGAATAATTATAATAATAATAACAATGATAATAATAATTGCATATAAGTAAAATTCTATTGAATATATCCTTTAATTATTTTCTCAAATATATTAATTACTACTTTTTAAATTAAAATTGCCTTATCCAATAAAAATAACTAAGTATACTTTTCGTAATAAAAGGATAATTTTCCAGATAATATCGGGAATTCAGTGTACAACTTTTTATAATTTATTTATAAAAAATATATTAAAATAGGAAATAAATTTGGTTCCGGATAATTTTCTTTTAGAAATGTATGATTCTGAAAAAAATGTTTTGTCAATCGATATACAAAACAAAATCTCCATTATATTATTGACAAAATATGTTTTAGCACAATAATGAAAATGAAATTCTGAATAACATAAACTCATGAAATAAATGCGTACAATTTTTCAACTAAAACTTAAGATTCTCAGTGAATTGTAGTTTTTTTCGTCCATAACACAAACAAATGCTCGCCATCAGCGACCTTTGACATTATAAAGAACGTCCCTGCTAACATCTAAACATCTGTGGCGCAACGTTTCAATGTCATCGTTATTCTGGAACGTTTTCGTTCTACCTTGACATGGTTATTAGAGAGAGAGAGAGAGAGAGAGAGAGAGAGAGAGAGAGAGAGAGAGAGCTGACAATTCCTATTGCTTGTTTATGAACTCCGCCAGTCACCTGACAGAGCATTTTTCAAAAATATAATCTGCAAATGATGTCACTGCTGAGTGCTTTTTGAGCGAACTAAAACGAGAATGAATGAAACATTGAGGGACAATTTACGTGACTGTTGTTGTTCCTGTTATGTCCAGATTAATAAATTGTATTCCAGAGAAAGAAAAAAAATGGCCTTTGCCTACGGAGTGAATATTTCATTTATTTTGCCCTATGGAGCAGCAGGTTTGACCTTTTTGTTAGTTTTACTTTATATAGAATATGTGGTGCCGGTTTAGTAGGTGGTCTACCTTTCGAATATGGTCTACGAAATTCTATCTGTTTTAGTATGTGGCCTAACCTAAACTAGCCTTACCTTACCTTACCTTACCTTACCTAACCTAACCTAACAAGCCAGGTAGGCCACATACTAAACCAGAATAAAAAAGGTAAGCCACATATTAAACCAGCACCGAATATGTTTTAGTCACGACAGATCTATTCATTTGTTTGATCTCTTACAGTCATTCCATGAAAAACAAATTTCTTGTTAGTTTCAATAACTAAAGTAGCATCTTTTCAATATCATAAGATATAATATACTATTTTTAACATTTGACTTAAATTGAAACTGTAGATTCTTTAGTTAAATAAACTTCTGCTATTGAAGGTTATCCGTTTTTAGTGTACACGACCCGTCAAAATTAACGGCTAATATTTAGATAGCTATGCCCACTGCCTGTGATTAGAGTTCTCTTGC
>NC_090741.1:109736370-109738870 GCF_036898095.1 Palaemon carinicauda
ATGTTGGGACACTTGTATCTCAAGGTATTACTCTATATATATATATATATATATATATATATATATATATATATATATATATATATATATATATATATATATATATATATATAATATATATATATATATATATATATATATATATATGTATATATTTATATATATATATATATATATATATATATATATATATATATATATATATATATATATATATATATATATATATATATATATATATATATATATATATATATATATTTATCTATATATACATATATATATATATATATATATATATATATATATATATATATATATATATATATATATATATATATATATATATATATTTGAGTTTGCTTCCCAACCTGAGTGGATGGCTTAATTACTACTTCAATCTTATAATGGAACTTGTAAGTGTAAGAAAGAAGTAACTTTCTAGTACCTTAAGTCTTCCGCTAGTTATCCACCACTTCGTTAAAATGGTCAAGTAGTCTCAGAGTTTTTGTGTATCAATTTGAAAGGTAAGAAAGATTGTCCAGATCTTTTTAGGTTCATCATTGTCGTTCATGAAGTGTCTGGCTGAAATGTGATTCAATAATTTGAGTCTAATGCAGTGTTTCTCTCTCTCTCTCTCTCTCTCTCTCTCTCTCTCTCTCTCTCTCTCTCAGGAAACAAGTTTTCTCCAGTGCTCTCGACGAACGGAAGGGAGAACATCATTGGAGATTAAAACAAAGATTACGTGAAAGAAGGACTTTTGACGGTTATTTTAGACCTTGAAGAGACCTTTATCCCTTCAACATTAAGATTAAATTCCAGTGAATGGAGGTGAATAAAGGATGGCTATGTAATTACCCATGTATGTCTGTCTATCTGTCTATCAACAAGATCTATCAAAAAGGAGACGACGTTACAGAAAGAATTAAATTAGATTCTTCGAATGGGTAACTTAGTGAGTGGTTAATTAAACCCGAATAAAATCCGTATCTAATTCCAGAAGCAGATGCGGAAAGTTTCATTTGTATCCAATGTATTTTTATGCACTTTTTCAGGTTTGATTGGTCTCCAAGTATTTCCTATAAATTTATATAAATTAATGCTTTCACTTTGTTTTAAAAATTAGACGGAAAATTACTCAAATGAAAAACCAACAAAGTAAGAAGTTGACTGGCGTAACATTTTCCCCTTCATAGGCCTATCAAGAATTTAAAGATCATGCGATGTGACTTTTTTTTTTCTTATCCGGGAGAATTTAGTAATAAGTTGGCTTTTAAGGTACTCGTTTAGAGATGATCCCAAACGCTGGCGATTGAGACGAAGTTGGCCTCTACATGAGCCTAGTTATGATAAATCACCTAAACCGAGATAGAAATATCTGCCATCATTGGATTTCATGTATTTTGTTGGGTAAAAAAAAAAAATGTTTTATCATCGAAACTTTTATTTCATTTCATTGTCATAATCATTATGATGAAAGATGTCAATATCATTAATTCCTAATTTAATAGTGAGAAAGAACTAATTTTTACTATGATTAATATCACAGTGACAACTGCAGTGTATAATTTCATCAATGATTTACAAGTTAAACAGAATTAGTCATGAATATTTTAGATAACAACAAACATGAGATGATAGCTTGGACGTTCCCCTAAAATTATCACTCCATCTCTATGGTATTCTCTATATTATATCACGGAAGTGTAATTCTTGGTGCTGTAAAACTTGATTAAATTGTCATTATTATCGTTATTATGAGCGTACGGAGTTGTACAAGTCCAAATTTGATTTTACTTATATATATATATATCTTAATTATCATTATTCCCCTTCCCTTAATTATTATTTTTTTATATCTCAGAATTCATACAGATTTATTGACACTCCGCGACAATATGACTATTAGGAGTTACATTAGGAGTATCTATTTATATGTTTGAACTATCTGCGTTAGTCTTTGTTGATTCTCCAAAGGAATTTGTGTGTACTTGCGTTTTGAAATATTTATTCCTTTTCAGTGTATACTACATCCGCTGGAAGTCTATTCAGTGTATTTGCTATTCTGTATGCAAAGAAATTGCCACATTGATTGGTGCTGTATCTTTTCAACCCCATTTTGTATCCGTTACCTCTGGACTGATTTGTGCTAAGCTTGAACAGATTGTTGTAATCTATATTTCTTATTCCTTTAAGAATTTTTGATGCTTCTATTATTTACCCACTTAGTCGTCGATTTTTAAATCAAATAAATTCAAATGTTCCATCCCCCGTCTATATCCAAATTGCCTAAATTTTGGAAAGAGTTCGGTGGCCTTAGCTTGTACTGCTTCCAGTCTATATATATTGTACTCCTTATTATAAATGGGGTCTTACTAGTTATGTATACAGCTGTACGACAGTGTCCTTTTTACTGTATTTGCATTGTCTCATTATGTAAGCTATTAGTTTGTGTTTTTTTTTCAGCTTCCTTTTTCCTATAGATCCTTCGTCTTCTGAA
>NC_090741.1:109743870-109761370 GCF_036898095.1 Palaemon carinicauda
TATTCGCAAAGATCAACAGAATTTTTTATGTAAGAGGTTGAAATAGATCTTGAGATATGGGAAATTAACTTTACTAAATATTTGGATAATTTATAGTTTATAAAACCTGTAGCACTGATAATTGATCTTATTGGATTTCCTGTTTTATGGGATTTAATTAAACCATATAAATAGGGGAAAGACGGACCAGTAAAGATAAAGCCATCAATGATGGATTTTTCTTCTCCTGTATAAATATGATGTCTTTGTATATGTTTTCTCATTGTTGAGTCCGTTGATGTCACTAATTGACGAAAGTACTAACTCCAATTATATCTTTCCATTTTTGCCTTCGTGGCTATAATAAATTTTATATTCATCACGTGTCAGCTTTCGTGATTTCTACACACACACAAAAACACATAAACACACACACATATATATAAATATATATATATATATATATATATATATATATATATATATATATATATATGCATGTACTATATATATTATATACATATACTATATATATATATATATATATATATATATATATATATATATATATATATATATATATATATATATATATATATCACACGTGATTTCGATCAATGTAAATATCACCCACGAATGGCATTTAATACCGAATTCTATCTTGGGAATATATATCCACTTGGAATTTATTTTATGGTAACAGCTTCTGGCCGGGTGGAGATTCAAACCCCCACCTGTGCGGCTGGAAACCATGCCTACAGTGACTCTACCGAGTGAGCTATCAAGAGAGATAAAAGTTTATGACAAATCTCCGTACCTATTCCTGTCGAATTCAGGAACCTGTTCATGGACTTGAAAAAAACCCATCTCCACCATGATAGCTGAATCGTGAGTTTGTAACACGTGGTTATTTTAAATGAACATATATCACAAGCTCATGTGATTTCAATCAATGTAAATATCACCCACGAACAGCATTTAATACCGAATTCTATCTAGGGAATATATATCCACTTGGAATTTATTTTATGGTAACAGCTTCTGGCCGGGTGGAGATTCAAACCCCCACCTGTGCGGCTGGAAACCATGCCTACAGTGACTCTACCGAGTGAGCTATCAAGAGAGATAAAAGTTTATGACAAATCTCCGTACATATTCCTGTCGAATTCAGGAACCTGTTCATGGACTTGAAATAAACCCATCTCCACCATGATAGCTGAATCGTGAGTTTGTAACACGTGGTTATTTTAAATGAACATATATATCACAAGCACACGTGATTTCAATCAATGTAAATATCACCCACGAATGGCATTTAATACCGAATTCTATCTAGGGAATATATATCCACTTGGAATTTATTTTATGGTAACAGCTTCTGGCCGGGTGGAGATTCAAACCCCCACCTGTGCGGCTGGAAACCATGCCTACAGTGACTCTACCGAGTGAGCTATCAAGAGAGATAAAAGTTTATGACAAATCTCCGTACATATTCCTGTCGAATTCAGGAACCTGTTCATAGACCTGAAATAAACCCATCTCCACCATGATAGCTGAATCGTGAGTTTGTAACACATGGTTATTTTAAATGAACATATATCACAAGCACACGTGATTTCAATCAATGTAAATATCACCCACGAATGGCAATTAATACCGAATTCTATCTAGGGAATATATATCTACTTGGAATTTATTTTATGGTAACAGCTTCTGGCCGGGTGGAGATTCAAACCCCCACCTGTGCGGCTGGAAACCATGACTACAGTGACTCTACCGAGTGAGCTATCAAGAGAGATTAAAGTTTATGACAAATCTCCGTACATATTCCTGTCGAATTCAGGAACCTGTTCATGGACTTGAAATAAACCCATCTCCACCATGATATCTGAATCGTGAGTTTGTAACACGTGGTTATTTTAAATGAACATATATCACAAGCACACGTGATTTCAATCAATGTAAATATCACCCACGAACAGCATTTAATACCGAATTCTATCTAGGGAATATATATCCACTTGGAATTTATTTTATGGTAACAGCTTCTGGCCGGGTGGAGATTCAAACCCCCACCAGTGCGGCTGGAAACCATGCCTACAGTGACTCTACCAAGTGAGCTATCAAGAGAGATAAAAGTTTATGACAAATCTCCGTACATATTCCTGTCGAATTCAGGATCCTGTTCATGGACTTAAAATAAACCCATCTCCACCATGATAGCTGAATCGTGAGTCTGTAACACGTGGTTATTTTAAATGAACATATATCACAAGCACACGTGATTTCAATCAATGTAAATATCACCCACGAATGGCATTTAATACCGAATTCTATCTAGGGAATATATATCCACTTGGAATTTATTTTATGGTAACAGCTTCTGGCCGGGTGGAGATTCAAACCCCCACATGTGCGGCTGGAAACAATGCCTACAGTGACTCTACCGAGTGAGCTATCAAGAGAGATAAAAGTTTATGACAAATCTCCGTACATATTCCTGTCGAATTCAGGAACCTGTTCATGGACCTGAAATAAACCCATCTCCACCATGATAGCTGAATCGTGAGTTTGTAACACATGGTTATTTTAAATAAACATATATCACAAGCACACGTGATTTCAATCAATGTAAATATCACCCACGAATGGCATTTAATACCGAATTCTATCTAGGGAATATATATCTACTTGGAATTTATTTTATGGTAACAGCTTCTGGCCGGGTGGAGATTCAAACCCCCACCTGTGCGGCTGGAAACCATGCCTACAGTGACTCTACCGAGTGAGCTATCAAGAGAGATAAAAGTTTATGACAAATCTCCGTACATATTCCTGTCGAATTCAGGAACCTGTTCATGGACTTGAAATAAACCCATCTCCACCATGATAGCTGAATCGTGAGTTTGTAACACGTGGTTATTTTAAATGAACATATATCACAAGCTCATGTGATTTCAATCAATGTAAATATCACCCACGAACAGCATTTAATACCGAATTCTATCTAGGGAATATATATCCACTTGGAATTTATTTTATGGTAACAGCTTCTGGCCGGGTGGCGATTCAAACCCCCACCTGTGCGGCTGGAAACCATGCCTACAGTGACTCTACCGAGTGAGCTATCAAGAGAGATAAAAGTTTATGACAAATCTCCGTACATATTCTTGTCGAATTCAGGAACCTATTCATGGACTTGAAATAAACCCATCTCCACCATGATAGCTGAATCGTGAGTTTGTAACACGTGGTTATTTTAAATGAACATATATCACAAGCACACATGATTTCAACCAATGTAAATATCACCCATGAATGGCATTTAATACCGAATTCTATCTGGGGAATATATATCTACTTGGAATTTATTTTATGGTAACAGCTTCTGGCCGGGTGGAGATTCAAACCCCCACCTGTGCGGCTGGAAACCATGCCTACAGTGACTCTACCGAGTGAGCTATCAAGAGAGATAAAAGTTTATGACAAATCTCCGTACATATTCCTGTCGAATTCAGGAACCTGTACATGGACCTGAAATAAACCCATCTCCACCATGATAGCTGAATCGTGAGTTTGTAACACATAGTTATTTTAAATGAACATATATCACAAGCACACATGATTTCAATCAATGTAAATATCACCCACGAATGGCATTTAATACCTAATTCTATCTAGGGAATATATATCTACTTGGAATTTATTTTATGGTAACAGCTTCTGGCCGGGTGGAGATTCAAACCCCCACCTGTGCGGCTGCAAACCATGCCTACAGTGACTCTACCGAGTGAGCTATCAAGAGAGATAAAAGTTTATGACAAATCTCCGTACATATTCCTGTCGAATTCAGGAACCTGTTCATGGACTTGAAATAAACCCATCTTCACCATGATAGCTGAATCGTGAGTTTGTAACACGTGGTTATTTTAAATGAACATATATCAAAAGCACACATGATTTCAATCAATGTAAATATCACCCACGAATGGCATTTAATACCGAATTCTATCTAGGGAATATATATCCACTTGGAATTTATTTTATGGTAACAGCTTCTGGCCGGGTGGCGATTCAAACCCGCACCTGTGCGGCTGGAAACCATGCCTACAGTGACTCTACCGAGTGAGCTATCAAGAGAGATAAAAGTTTATGACAAATCTCCGTACATATTCCTGTCGAATTCAGGAACCTGTTCATGGACTTGAAATAAACCCATCTCCACCATGGTAGCTTAATCATGAGTTGGTAACACGTGGTTATTTTAAATGAACATATATCACAAGCACACATGATTTCAATCAATGTAAATATCACCCACGAATGGCATTTAATACCGAATTCTATCTGGGGAATATATATCTACTTGGAATTTATTTTATGGTAACAGCTTCTGGCCGGGTGGAGATTCAAACCCCCACCTGTGCGGCTGGAAACCATGCCTAAAGTGACTCTACCGAGTGAGCTATCAAGAGATAAAAGTTTATGACAAATCTCCGTACATATTCCTGTCGAATTCAGGAACCTGTTCATGGACCTGAAATAAACCCATCTCCACCATGATAGCTGAATCGTGAGTTTGTAACACATGGTTATTTTAAATGAACATATATCACAAGCACACATGATTTCAATCAATGTAAATATCACCCACGAATGGCATTTAATACTGAATTCTATCTGGGGAATATATATCTACTTGGAATTTATTTCATGGTAACAGCTTCTGGCCGGGTGGAGATTCAAACCCCCACCTGTGCGGCTGGAAACCATGCCTACAGTGACTCTACCAAGTGAGCTATCAAGAGAGATAAAAGTTTATGATAAATCTCCGTACATATTCCTGTCGAATTCAGGAACCTGTTCATGGACTTGAAATAAACCCATCTCCACCATGATAGCTGAATCGTGATGTTGTAACACGTGGTTATTTTAAATGAACATATATCACAAGCACACGTGATTTCAATCAATGTAAATATCACCCACGAACAGCATTTAATACCGAATTCTATCTAGGGAATATATATCCACTTGGAATTTATTTTATGGTAACAGCTTCTGGCCGGGTGGAGATTCAAACCCCCACCTGTGCGGCTGGAAACCATGCCTACAGTGACTCTACCGAGTGAGCTATCAAGAGAGATAAAAGTTTATGACAAATCTCCGTACATATTCCTGTCGAATTCAGGAACCTGTTCATGGACTTGAAATAAACCCATCTCCACCATGATAGCTGAATCGTGAGTTTGTAACACGTGGTTATTTTAAATGAACATATATCACAAGCACACGTGATTTCAATCAATGTAAATATCACCCACGAATGGCATTTAATACCGAATTCTATCTAGGGAATATATATCTACTTGGAATTTATTTTATGGTAACAGCTTCTGGCCGGGTGGAGATTCAAACCCCCACCTGTGCGGCTGGAAACCATGCCTACAGTGACTCTACCGAGTGAGCTATCAAGAGAGATAAAAGTTTATGACAAATCTCCGTACATATTCCTGTCGAATTCAGGAACCTGTTCATGGACTTGAAATAAACCCATCTCCACCATGATAGCTGAATCGTGAGTTTGTAACACGTGGTTATTTTAAATGAACATATATCACAAGCTCATGTGATTTCAATCAATGTAAATATCACCCACGAACAGCATTTAATACCGAATTCTATCTAGGGAATATATATCCACTTGGAATTTATTTTATGGTAACAGCTTCTGGCCGGGTGGAGATTCAAACCCCCACCTGTGCGGCTGGAAACCATGCCTACAGTGACTCTACCGAGTGAGCTATCAAGAGAGATAAAAGTTTATGACAAATCTCCGTACATATTCCTGTCGAATTCAGGAACCTGTTCATGGACCTGAAATAAACCCATCTCCACCATGATAGCTGAATCGTGAGTTTGTAACACATGGTTATTTTAAATGAACATATATCACAAGCACACATGATTTCAATCAATGTAAATATCACCCACGAATGGCATTTAATACCGAATTCTATCTAGGGAATATATATCTACTTGGAATTTATTTTATGGTAACAGCTTCTGGCCGGGTGGAGATTCAAACCCCCACCTGTGCGGCTGGAAACCATGCCTACAGTGACTCTACCGAGTGAGCTATCAAGAGAGATAAAAGTTTATGACAAATCTCCGTACATATTCCTGTCGAATTCAGGAACCTGTTCATGGACTTGAAATAAACCCATCTCCACCATGATAGCTGAATCGTGAGTTTGTAACACGTGGTTATTTTAAATGAACATATATCACAAGCACACATGATTTCAATCAATGTAAATATCACCCACGAATGGCATTTAATACCGAATTCTATCTGGGGAATATATATCTACTTGGAATTTATTTTATGGTAACAGCTTCTGGCCGGGTGGAGATTCAAACCCCCACCTGTGCGGCTGGAAACCATGCCTACAGTGACTCTACCGAGTGAGCTATCAAGAGAGATAAAAGTTTATGACAAATCTCCGTACATATTCCTGTCGAATTCAGGAACCTGTTCATGGACTGAAATAAACCCATCTCCACCATGATAGCTGAATCGTGAGTTTGTAACACATGGTTATTTTAAATGAACATATATCACAAGCACACATGATTTCAATCAATGTAAATATCACCCACGAATGGCATTTAATACCGAATTCTATCTAGGGAATATATATCTACTTGGAATTTATTTTATGGTAACAGCTTCTGGCCGGGTGGAGATTCAAACCCCCACCTGTGCGGCTGGAAACCATGCCTACAGTGACTCTACCGAGTGAGCTATCAAGAGAGATAAAAGTTTATGACAAATCTCCGTACATATTCCTGTCGAATTCAGGAACCTGTTCATGGACTTGAAATAAACCCATCTCCACCATGATAGCTGAATCGTGAGTTTGTAACACGTGGTTATTTTAAATGAACATATATCACAAGCACACATGATTTCAATCAATGTAAATATCACCCACGAATGGCATTTAATACCGAATTCTATCTAGGGAATATATATCCACTTGGAATTTATTTTATGGTAACAGCTTCTGGCCGGGTGGCGATTCAAACCCGCACCTGTGCGGCTGGAAACCATGCCTACAGTGACTCTACCGAGTGAGCTATCAAGAGAGATAAAAGTTTATGACAAATCTCCGTACATATTCCTGTCGAATTCAGGAACCTGTTCATGGACTTGAAATAAACCCATCTCCACCATGGTAGCTGAATCGTGAGTTGGTAACACGTGGTTATTTTAAATGAACATATATCACAAGCACACATGATTTCAATCAATGTAAATATCACCCACGAATGGCATTTAATACCGAATTCTATCTAGGGAATATATATCTACTTGGAATTTATTTTATGGTAACAGCTTCTGGCCGGGTGGAGATTCAAACCCCCACCTGTGCGGCTGGAAACCATGCCTACAGTGACTCTACCGAGTGAGCTATCAAGAGATATAAAAGTTTATGACAAATCTCCGTACATATTCCTGTCGAATTCAGGAACCTGTTCATGGACCTGAAATAAACCCATCTCCACCATGATAGCTGAATCGTGAGTTTGTAACACATGGTTATTTTAAATGAACATATATCACAAGCACACATGATTTCAATCAATGTAAATATCACCCACGAATGGCATTTAATACTGAATTCTATCTGGGGAATATATATCTACTTGGAATTTATTTTATGGTAACAGCTTCTGGCCGGGTGGAGATTCAAACCCCCACCTGTGCGGCTGGAAACCATGCCTACAGTGACTCTACCGAGTGAGCTATCAAGAGAGATAAAAGTTTATGATAAATCTCCGTACATATTCCTGTCGAATTCAGGAACCTGTTCATGGACTTGAAATAAACCCATCTCCACCATGATAGCTGAATCGTGAGTTTGTAACACGTGGTTATTTTAAATGAACATATATCACAAGCTCATGTGATTTCAATCAATGTAAATATCACCCACGAACAGCATTTAATACCGAATTCTATCTAGGGAATATATATCCACTTGGAATTTATTTTATGGTAACAGCTTCTGGCCGGGTGGCGATTCAAACCCGCACCTGTGCGGCTGGAAACCATGCCTACAGTGACTCTACCGAGTGAGCTATCAAGAGAGATAAAAGTTTATGACAAATCTCCGTACATATTCCTGTCGAATTCAGGAACCTGTTCATGGACTTGAAATAAACCCATCTCCACCATGGTAGCTGAATCGTGAGTTGGTAACACGTGGTTATTTTAAATGAACATATATCACAAGCACACATGATTTCAATCAATGTAAATATCACCCACGAATGGCATTTAATACCGAATTCTATCTGGGGAATATATATCTACTTGGAATTTATTTTATGGTAACAGCTTCTGGCCGGGTGGAGATTCAAACCCCCACTGTGCGTCTGGAAACCATGCCTACAGTGACTCTACCGAGTGAGCTATCAAGAGAGATAAAAGTTTATGACAAATCTCCGTACATATTCTTGTCGAATTCAGGAACCTGTTCATGGACTTGAAATAAACCCATCTCCACCATGATAGCTGAATCGTGAGTTTGTAACACATGGTTATTTTAAATGAACATATATCACAAGCACACATGATTTCAATCAATGTAAATATCACCCACGAATGGCATTTAATACCGAATTCTATCTAGGGAATATATATCTACTTGGAATTTATTTTATGGTAACAGCTTCTGGCCGGGTGGAGATTCAAACCCCCACCTGTGCGGCTGGAAACCATGCCTACAGTGACTCTACCGAGTGAGCTATCAAGAGAGATAAAAGTTTATGACAAATCTCCGTACATATTCCTGTCGAATTCAGGAACCTGTTCATGGACCTGAAATAAACCCATCTCCACCATGATAGCTGAATCGTGAGTTTGTAACACATGGTTATTTTAAATGAACATATATCACAAGCTCATGTGATTTCAATCAATGTAAATATCACCCACGAATGGCATTTAATACCGAATTCTATCTAGGGAATATATATCTACTTGGAATTTATTTTATGGTAACAGCTTCTGGCCGGGTGGAGATTCAAACCCCCACCTGTGCGGCTGGAAACCATGCCTACAGTGACTCTACCGAGTGAGCTATCAAGAGAGATAAAAGTTTATGACAAATCTCTGTACATATTCCTGTCGAATTCAGGAACCTGTTCATGGACTTGAAATAAACCCATCTCCACCATGGTAGCTGAATCGTGAGTTGGTAACACGTGGTTATTTTAAATGAACATATATCACAAGCACACGTGATTTCAATCAATGTAAATATCACCCACGAACAGCATTTAATACCGAATTCTATCTAGGGAATATATATCCACTTGGAATTTATTTTATGGTAACAGCTTTTGGCCGGGTGGAGATTCAAACCCCCACCTGTGCGGCTGGAAACCATGCCTACAGTGACTCTACCGAGTGAGCTATCAAGATTCTGTTACCATAAAATAAATTCCAATTGGATATATATTCCCAAGATAGAATTCGGTATTAAATGCCATTCGTGGGTGATATTTACATATATATATATATATATATATATATATATATATATATATAATATATATATATATATATATATATATATACATATATATATATATATATATATATATATATATATATATATATATATATATATATATATATATATATATATATATATATATATATATATATATATATATATATATGTATGTATGTATAATATATATATATATATATATATATATATATATATATAATATATATATATATATATATATATATATATATATATATATATATATATATATTATATATGTATATATATATATATATATATATATATATATATATATATATATATATATATATATATATATATATATATATATATATATTATATATATATATATATATATATATATATATATATATATATATATATATATATTTATATTGTCAGCATCATCTTAAACCATAATAGTCCACTGTATAACATAGGCCTCAGACATTCCCTTACACCGGCGTCTGTTTATGGTCTTTCTGTGCCATTCCTCGCTAACAAATTTTTTTAGCTCGTGAATCCATCATCTTTTCTTCCTTCCCCTGCTTCCTTTATAATCCCTAGGAACGCATTCTGTTATTCCTAATGTCCATTTTTTGTCTGTCATTATTATTATATATCCTTCCTATGTTCTTCTCTTTTCCTTGCACTTTACTTTGCACTCGTATCCATGGTGCTCATTTCTTGTCGCTTAGTGTTATTTCTATCTTTATTCTTTCATTAGATCTTTCCGTTATAACTAATATTTATTCTAACGCTTTACTGAGTCTCCAAGTTTCTGATGAATAAGTTAATACTGGTAGACCAACTCATTATATACATTTCTTTTTATAGAATGTAACACTTTACTTTTCATAAACTCATTTTCTTTACCAAATGTTTTCCTTCCCATTGTTGGGGAAACCATTACTGTTGACGTAATTATGTATATTTATTAACAATCTCTAGAGGTTCATCCATAACTACTACTTACTGTCTCTCTGGATATTCATTAATCATTATATTAGTTTTACTCATTCCTTTTCAATCCTACATCTCTGCTTTCTCTATTCAAATCTTCCATCCGCTTTTATTATTCTTTCCATTATTCACTAAACACAACTACGTCATATGCCAATATTAGGTTGTTAAGGTATTCCCCATTAATATTAATTCATACCTATTCACAATCTAAATTCTTAAAGACTTGTTCTGGAAATGATCTGAGTAATTTAGTAAAGATGGGGACTCTTTATTTAACGACTTGGTCAATCGGAATTTTCTGACTAAGATTAGGTATTTTTAGCATTGTTGTGATGCCTGTATAGACATATTCAATTGTTCTAACAAAAAAAAAAAAAAATCTTTTATTCCTTGTTTTTGAAGGGCTCTCATTACTGTTTGGGATTTGAGTGAATCAAAAGTTTTCTCATACACAGTGGTTCTTCATAACTGTTTAGGTACACATTTTTACCTACATTTAAATCTAAGTGTTTTATTGAACCAATACACGAGTGTACTATATGTCGCCTGGGGTAGATTTTTCGACATTATTTAGTCCACCATGCTAATATTGACATTGACTTCATTTTGTCATTGCTCATATCATTAATATACGAAGAATGTGAACGATATGCAAAGTTAATAATATTTCCATTGCTATTTTAAAGGCCTTTTGAAACCTATGAAGACCCTAGAAAATTTTCGTAAATAATAATAATAATAATAATAATAATAATAATATAATAATAATTATTATTATTATTATTATTATTATTATTATTATTATTATTGTTATTATTATTATTATTTTCAGGTACCAATCATATTCTGGACTTGTCATGAAAAGTTGAATATCATATATATATATATATATATATATATATATATATATATATATATATATATATATATATATATATATATATATATATATATATATACAGTATATATATATATATATATATATATATATATATATATATATATATATATATATATATATATATATATATATATATTTATTTATTTATTTATAAACAGAAACTACTTTAGTCATCTTACATCCAATGCTAAAGTTTAGAATTTATTATATGGTTCAATAATTATAAAAGAATGTAATCGTGAAAATAGTTATTAGAAATGTTATCTGACTTTTAATATCTTATAAGTTATTATTTAGTGTATAAATTGTAAAATACTAATAAAATGTACATGTAAGACTTCCTTGTCACTAGAATTGTATGAACAAAGATAAGAAATAAATGCAGTTAACAAGTCTCGTGTTAGGAATCGAACAGACAACAGCGACATAATTATTGGGATTTTTTGCAACGTCTCCCACCCGTCCTCTGACACTCGGGTATTTTGCAAAAAGGAATTATGCAAATTGTAACGATGCTGAGCTCTTCACAAGCCAGCAAGTAAAGAGGATCACCACTGCATTATGTCGTTTTTTGCTGTTTCTGCAATGTCCTTCCTAGAAACTCTTCTTCTGCTCAAATAACATTAGAAAATTTCTCTGTTTTCCATTGTACCTTCGTACTGAGTGGGATATATAATGATTTTTTATCTTTTCACTTTTTCAGGTTACGAGAAGATGGCAAATTTAGAGAGTTATTTCATTTTTTGCATTCATAAACAAATTAAACGGAAAGAAACGGTTTATTTAACGAAGGTTTATTAGTTCTATTTTAATATTTTGGATTCTCTCTCCTATGGTTTACTATTCATGTCTTAGCTGATCAATTTAGCAAGCAAATGAACTAGGTTTTTCTTTATCACAATTTATCAACATCTAAATTTAATGAGGCCCTTCAATATGAAAGACATTACGAGAAAAGGCTTATCCTTCAACACCCAACATGAAAATATTCTTTTGCTGTACAAATACCTTACTCACTCTTATAATATTTTTGTAATGCTCTATTAAACTTACCAGATTAAAGTTCCAATGCTTTTCACTTATCTTATATTTGATTATGCTTTATTGTAAGTAGGTTGACAAGTCTTGTTCCATATTTCACCTGTTACCTACCTAACTCTTTTCTTAACGTGAATTTTGTTTTTTATGATACATATTTCATAAATGTTTAACTTTTCCCGCCCTTACCGTATTGGACTAGTTTCCTTCTTGGAGACTTTGGGTCTGTAGCCTTTCTGTCACGGATGTTTGTAGCTTTTAGTAAGTTGGCCAAGTCACCAACCACCCATTGAGATACAACCGCTAGAGAGTTATTGGGTCCATTCACTGACCAGAGAGTTTTACACTGCCTCCGTTTCACTGGTTTCGGCTCATTTTTCCTTTGCTTACACATACATCGGTTAGTCTGGCCTACTTCTTACACATTCTACTCATTCCTCATACACTTGACAACACTTAAGATATCCAAATAATTCCTCTTCATACAAGGGGTTAACTACTGCAATGTAATTGTTTGGTGGTTACTTTCCACTTGGTAAGGGTAGAGGAGACTGCGAAATAAAACCCTTGTTCTCTAGTCTTGGGTAATGCCATAGCCTCTGTTCCTTAATCTTCAATTGCTTTGGGTCAGAGTTCGCTTGCTTGAGTTTATACTCTGGCATACTATCTCTCTCTCTCTCTCTCTCTCTCTCTCTCTCTCTCTCTCTCTCTCTCTCTCTCTCTCTCTCTCTCTCTCTCTCTCTCTCTCTCTCTTTTCTTTTCTTTTTTTTAAAGGTCATAGCTGCCTGGTGGTTTATCAAGATAATGCTTTTTTTATCCGTTTCTTTATTTTCCACACATGTATTAATTTTGAAACCAGCTAAATTGGCTATACTGGAAGGTTATACTTTGCCTTGCATGGTGTTGGCTTTGCCCTGTTGGCCATTTTTACTATACATTCTATCTTTAGTCTATGAGTTGTATCAGTCATTTTATAAAATATATATTTCTGTATATATTATTTGTATGATTATCGTAAAGTTTATTTTTTAATTATGATGATTCTTTTGCATTAATTTTAATTATCATTTTTCCTGAAGACACTATGCGAGATTCAGGACAATTACATCCTAGACTTCAAGATTGTCGTCCACTGTATTGGAATATTTGTGGACTGCATACCAATATTCAGACATTATAGTTATGTCTAGGCAACAGGGTATTATTTTATGCTCAGAATCTTCAGTTTCTGAAATAAAAATTCTTATTTTAAGTTTTGAGAAACCAGTCATTTTAAGACTGGTTCCCTTTCCTAGGGAATGGGAAATGGCAGCGTATATCAGGACTGAATGCCTGGTTTCCATGAGTCCTATTATTAATACAAGTGCCATGGGATTCAGGTAATAAAAGTTGGTGGTGTGCAAAAGAACCTCTCTTTTGTGTTCAGTTTATAAGAATCGAGACTTGGATGATTCTATCTTCAAATATTTCCTTACCCGTATGATTAAGATACAAGGAGATGATAGAAAGGCCTCTTTTATTTTTGTTGGTGGATTCAACACATAAGGAATGGTTAAATTCTGTTTTTCCTACTGATCACCATGGCTTAAGAGCTTAAGGCCTTTTCCTCCGATTCAGACTGTGATCAAATGGTAAGTGAAGCTACTCACTGATCTGGTACTGATAGGATCTGGTATGCAGTACCCATGTGTTATAACAAGTAAGTTTGAGTCTCCAATCAATCATACATTGACTTCCTTAAATGTTACGACTGTGTAGCCTGTGGATGAAAAATCTATAGAAAATCTCCTTTAGACTGAAATGACCTTTCGAGTGATCTTTTGATTTGGAATTAGTCATGGTAGTATAATATTTCTGATCCTCTTTTTCCTTTGAGTGAGAATCTGGACAATATATTCGATAGGCGTACCCCTTCTCCAGTTCTAAACTACACAGTAAAACTTACACTTTAGTTCAATGATGACTTCGGACGTGCTTAATCCGAGGAGCAGGAGGCATGTCATCTTTGGAATGGTAACAAACCAGATTTGACTTGTAATAGCTATACTCAGTTAAGAGCCATTGCTCAGAGAGTTTATGATTAAACTGGAACGGAATACAATTTAACCATTATAGGAAACTTTTCTGGTGAAACCAAGGGGCATAGGTGGTGGGGTACCCTTGAATCTGTAGTCTTTGGTATATACTTAACAGTTCCTCCTTCACTTAAAGTAGATTGGTCTCCCTCACGGTCCAAAGAGAAAGGCAACTCTTTTGCAGATGTGTTTAACAGTAAGAAGAGTAATGGGAAACTTAATCTTTCTTATTCAGCTTTTCCTGAGGCTAAACTAGTTTAGTATAGACTTACATGGTATCTTTTCTTTCCTCTTTATTTTATAAAGAATGCTGACTTCTTAGCTCCTAACTTAGCTGTTATTTTCTGCAGGTAAGGGAAAGTTTTTTTTTTTATCACTCGCTTAAAAATTGGTAATGATACTTCATTATGTAAATATGCTTGTGGTAGATCCTGTTCAGAAGATAACTTCCCAATTTCCTTAACTCCAGTATTTTCTAAAGATTTTGGATATCTTTTAAGGAAACGTCTAAATGGGTATGGTGCTGGTAATCATGTGTACTTTGATTTTTTATTTGGCTTTGATTTTAGTACTACCTTTGAAAAAGTTAATTATGAGTCACTTGTGATGATCGCCATAGTGAGTATGGGAATATGATATCTAGTGTTATATAGCGTAGTTTTCTTGGCCAATCACTGTTCACATTATATGCTCACATGTAGTTCAGGCCGGAAAACAAGCTCGTTGTATATGCAGTTGATACTACTCTCTTTTTTTCTTCAATTATATATTCTGAATATAGATCAGAATTCCTTAATATAAATCTTGCTAAATTTAATGTTTGGTGCAAATTATGGTCCATGAAGCTGAATTCTAATAAAGAAAAAATAAAAGTATCACTGTAAGAATGTGGAGGACAGTGGCTTCTCAACATCCAAACGCCAGCATTGATAATTTTTATTTAATTTTATATGACTTTTCTAAAATTTTAGATGCGATTTTGAGGAATATTTTCCGGCTGTTTCTTCTTCAAATGCAAAAATGGCCTTATTGAGAAATTTTTATAAGATTTTCGTTGATCAATCTATTCTGAAGAAGTGTTTTAATTCTTTCTTTTGATCTTATTTCGAGGAATGTTCTCTTAATATTAAGGCTCAATACTAATCAAGCCATTGAAGCAGTGGACCTTCAAATGTTAAAACTTGTAAGAAAGGTTTTTATGTTGAACAGGCTGACATGAGTCTATCTTTTTAGTTTATATATGAAAGATTTATTTCAATGTTTTTACTTTTTTTTTAATATCCCATTGCTCATTTCTTCTCTTGTAGTTTAATAATTTCTTTGTTTCTATTCCTCACTGAGCTATTTTTCCTCGATGGACACCTGCCGATTTTAGAATCCTGCTTTTCAAACCACTGTTGTTGCTTAGTTAATAATAATAATAATAATAATAATAATAATAATAATAATAATAATAATAATAATAATAATAATAATAATAATAATAATAATGCTATTAGATTTATATTTAAATTGACATAAATTTTTTAATCTATATCTAATGGTAATTACTACATTTGAAATCGATTTTCCTTATTAAGTAGTAATGAAAAAGTTTTCTAGAGATTTTCAAGATTTTATTGTAAAATATAAATAATTTCCAATTCATGTAAATTTGATTGGAATTCAATCATTTAGAAATAAAAATCTGAGTAAAAGATAAATATTCTTGGTTTACTGAGAATGCTTTTGTCCTTTGATATGCAAATCGAAGGCTGACATATTTTAATGATAAGGTATAATGTAGCACAATATGGAAAATTAATTCCTTAATAAAGTGAACTCATAAGATGCTTGGGTAAGTTTTTTTTTTTTAACTAAACTTTAATATAATAAATGAGTTCTAATTATTTCAGCCATAACATAAACAAATGGTCGTAAAAAGCGACATGTGAAATTTTACGGTACGTAATCTAATTTGTTGCGTAAAATTTTGATGCCACTGTTATTCAGTAGAATTTTTGTCCGAGAGAGAGAGAGAGAGAGAGAGAGAGAGAGAGAGAGAGAGAGAGAGAGAGAGAGAGAGAGAGAGAGAGAGAGCGCTGCCCATTTTAATTGTTTGTTCACGAATTCCAACAATCAACTATAATTCGAGTATTTCTCCAAAATACATTCTGTAAGAGACGACATTGCTCGGTCTTTTTGAGCGAACTGAAACGACAACGAATGAAACATTGAGAAATATTTACATGGCTGTTATTGTTCCTGTTGTGTCCTTATTATTAAATCGAATTCTGGAGGAACACTACGCTTCTGCCTTTTTCTAGTTTGTTTCTCCATGAAATAATTCCTCACACATGACAAAACCTTTTTATTTCCTTTGGGCTTTTAAGTACAGTCTCTAGAAAATAGATTCCATGTCAAATTTAGTATCAAAAGGTGTACTTTTTTACTCCAAGATATCATTTGCTATTTTTTACCAAAATTGACAATAATAATTTCCTCAATATTCTGGGGTATTTTTCGTCAATTTGTATGCGTTGTCAGCAAAAATTATTTTTTTTCAATTCGTGTAATCTAACATTTTCTTTTATATGTTAATTTCGACAAAGATATTTCAGTGTTCAATTTCACCCCCCCCCCCCCCACCCTCGTTAAAAACATCGAAGTGATCATCATTACTCGTGTATGTCTCCTCATACGAATTTATCATTGCCACTACTACTAACAATACTGTCACTAATTCTATCACTAATAATACTACTAGAATGAATAAGACAATGAGAGATGGTACTAGACTACACGTGAAAATAACCCCCAAAGAAGGTTTGTTGGTCCATTTGTCTTAAAAATTTATCTGCCTTCATCCGCAATGATATTGAATATACAGTATATATATATATATATATATATATATATATATATATATATATATATATATATATATATATATA
>NC_090741.1:109768870-109776370 GCF_036898095.1 Palaemon carinicauda
ATTTTTGTACATCACTGGAGAGTGTAAAAAAGCACCATATGTTCTAAGGCCTTTACGAAAACTAAATTGCAAAATTAGAGAACGGCTGATAACCTTTCAGTTTACCTATTTGTACCTTTTGCCAAAAGACGTTCGAAAACCTCAGATAATATGGGAGGTATGGAAACTGATCGGTAATCAGAAGGCCTCCATCTACCACAAATACATTTACTTAATGGCATAATATTGAAAATTCACCAATAAGTGCTATTAGAACCTCCTCTTGCTAACTTGTGGAAAATAACAGATAACCTAAAAGCTAATAAATCCGGAGTCGTTATAAAAAAAAAGAACAAATATCATTTGGATGTACATTTTTATAATCATAGAAGTCGCCAAGAGAGTATTAATCTCACGGGACTGGAAAGGTAAATTAGTTAGTTTAGCCTCTGGGAAACAGGAATGAGGAAGATCAAGTTTATTATTACTCTGCATACTGTCGAACACATTGAACACATCAGCCAAAAGGTTTGTCGTTTCCTTTGTGTTGTGAGTGACAAAGCCGTCTGGTTTAAGAAAAGGAGGAAATGCTGAATACACCAAAGATTGCTCAATTAGACACTTTAGTTATTACCTCATCTTAGTGTGTGTGTGTGTGTGTGTTTGTGGACCTTTATCATGATTTCTTTTTTAAGTGAAAAGCTGATTCTAAACGCTAAAGATTTAGATCTACTTTTACCTCTATATTGACCTTTTATGGTTGGGTTAAAGATTTTAACAGTCTTCTTTGTCTGCATCCATTCTGTGACGGCGCCGAGTAAGGGTGTGAACTCAAAGGCAGATTGGAAACGACAGAGTTATATTATTGTAGAACACTCTCCTTATATACAAAACCTCAAGGCAACAGGACATAACAAGTTAACAAGACAGACAATATTACTGAGGAAAAACCAGACAGGAATTTTCATGTTCCTTTTAGTGCGAGGGAGGAGCGAAGATACAAGCATAATATATACAAAAGGAATTATGTACAATTGTGTGAAACACGGTTGGTACATGACTCCCCCCCTAAAAATGACATACTGTACATGTTAAATAGGGCGCCCTGATCTAGAGAGGCGAACTGTAGGCGGGTCATCTGGCAGAAGATAAGCAGGTTTTAGACGATCAATGGAGACCCAGTCTTCTTTGCCCCGAATGTTTAGGAGGAATGCTTTTGGACTGCGTCGGATCACAAGGAAAGGGCCCTTGTAAGGGGGCGTTAGTGGTGTCGTTGCGCAGGTAGACGTGCGTTGCAGAGTGCAAGTCCGTTGGTATGAGATGCTTCGCTGGGGGCTTGTAAGTCTGGCAGCACGGAGTAAATTTTCCCACGACGTGACGTATGCGCTGGAGATCGTCGGAGGAGGTTGTAGAAGGAAAAAACTCGGCAGGGACGACCAACAGGTTGCCATACACCATTTCGGCTGCCGAGATGTCGAGGGCGTCTTTAGGAGTGGTCCTTAGTCCAAGGAGGACCCAGGGAAGCTGAGTAAACCAGTTGCAATCCTTGCAGCGGGACATCAAAGCTGCTTTGAGGGTGCGATGAAAACGTTCAACCATTCCATTGGCAGCGGGGTTGTAGGCCGTTGTCTGATGTAGGGTGATGCCCAGGAGATTCGCTAATGACGTCCATAATTGAGAGGTGAAAGTGGTTCCCCTGTCAGAAGTAATATGCTCAGGGATACCGAATCTTGAAATCCATCCAGAGAGTAAGGCAGATGTACATGAGGCGGACGTTGCAGTTTCCATGGGAATGGCTTCAGGCC
Organism: Palaemon carinicauda; assembly: GCF_036898095.1. Lineage (NCBI taxonomy): Eukaryota > Metazoa > Arthropoda > Malacostraca > Decapoda > Palaemonidae > Palaemon > Palaemon carinicauda. The sequence goes on from NC_090741.1 coordinate 109,770,655, forward strand.
AACGAGTGAAGCGGTCGATGATGGTAAACAGGTAACGATGTCCTTGTGATGTGGGTAGGGGGCTTAAAACGTCGACGTGAATGTGTGCGGAACGACGCTGAGGTTGAGGAAAGGTGCCCACTCCTGAATCCGTGTGTCGATGTACTTTGGAAGTTTGGCAAGAAGTACAGGTATGGACCCAATCCTTAGCATCCTTAGAAATGCTGTGCCAAATGAACTTTGCCTTCAGCAGCTGTGCAGTAGAACGGCACGAGGGATGTGAAAGGCCGTGGATGAAATCAAACACCTGTCGGCGCATGGGAGCAGGAATCCAAGGTCACGGTCTACCAGTACTGATGTCACAGAGGAGGGTGGTGTTGGAGTCTTCGAGGGGAAAATCCTCCCAACGGAGGGACGTGCAGGATGTCCTACAAGCTTGATACTCTGGATCCTGTCGTTGGGCTTCAGCCAGGGCGTTGTAATCCAATCCCAGTTGAACGGCAGCCAACGTGTTTCTTGACAGGGCATTGGCAACGGGATTCATTTTCCCAGGGACGTATTGGAGGGTGCAATTGTATTCAGCCACGGCGGAGAGATGTCGGCGTTGACGGGTGGACCAGGCGTCAGACTGTCGAGTGAAGGCGTGCACCAGAGGCATGTGGTCTGTGCGAATGAGGAAGGGCGTACCTTCTAAGAAATGGCGAAAGTGACGGACAGCCAAGTGCACCGCCAGCAATTCTCGATCGAAGGTAGAATAACCCGATTCTGCCTTGGACAGTTTTCTGCTGAAGAAGGCCAATGGGCGGGGCGAGCCTTTGACCCCCTGCTCGAGTACTGAACCAATAGCGACGTCGCTGGCATCGGTGGAGAGAAGGAGAGGGGCGTGTGGGATAGGAAATGTGAGAGCCGCAGCAGTTGATAGGGCCTTCTTTGCATTGCAAAAGGCTGCTTCTTGAAGGGGACCCCACTTCAAGTCCTTTGGCTTGCCCTTGAGGGAGGCGTAGAGGGGAGCAAGAGTGGCGGCAATGGCTGGCAGAAAACGGTGATAATATTTGATCATGCCCAAGAATTCCTGCAGAGCTTTGACGGTCGAGGGCGTGGGGAAATTCTGAACCGCTGCTACCTTCTCAGGGAGGGGATGGACTCCTTCAGGAGTGATACGGTGCCCTAAGAACGACACTTCGTTGGCGCCAAAGGTACACTTGTCGTACCGGACTACAAGGCTGTTTTGTTGCAGGCGGTCGAGCACGATGCGCAGGTGATGGAGGTGTTCCTCTTTTGAGGAGGAGAACACAAGTATGTCGTCCACATAACATACACAGAAAGGGAGGTCCCTTAAGATGCCATCCATGAGACGTTGAAACGTTTCCCCAGCATTATGAAGGCCAAAACAAGAGTAATTGAAGGTGTATGTGCCAAACGGAGTGGTGATGGCGGTCTTGGGGATGTCTTCTGGGTTCATAGGCACCTGATAATACCCTTTCAGGAGGTCGAGCGTAGAGAAAACCTTCGCTTTGTACAGGTAGGAGGTTACATCGGCAATGTTTGGGAGGGGGTAGTGATCCGGTTCTGTTTGCATGTTCAGGCGCCTGTAATCCCCGCACGGACAGAGGGAGCCGTCTTTCTTCAGAACGATGTGTAAGGGTGACGACCATGGGCTGGAGGCCTTTTGGCAAAGGCCCATTTTCTCCATTTCGGCGAACGTCTGTTTGGCGGCTGCCAATCGTTCCGGTGCCAGACGTCTGAATTTTGCGAAGACTGGGGGTCCCGTCGTCTTGATATGGTGATAATTACCGTGTTTGGCAGGAACCGTGGGCGTTTGGTGAAGTTCTGGACGGAAAACTTCCGGGTACGACGTGAGGAGGTGGGCGTAGGCATCCGTGGGTGCACTGTTGTGGAGAGCGAGGTTAGAGGGGGCGGGTTGAAGAGGTGTCGACAAGTACGAGTCTGCGTTGACCAATCGTCGGTGGGCGACATCGACCAGAAGGTGGAAATGAGAGAGGAAATCCGCACCGAGGATTGGTATTGTGACGTCAGCAACGAGAAACTTCCAATTGAATTTACCGTTTCCGAACGATAATGTGAGGCTCTCGTAACCGTAGGTGGGTATCGCAGATCCGTTGGCAGCTACCAAGCGGACGTCGGCAGATGTGGACAGACTACGTTGTGCCTTGAAGAGTTTCCTTGGCAAAAGAGAACGACAAGCACCCATGTTTACCAAAAATCGCATGCCCGTTCCTGCATCCTGTAAAAAGAAAATATTAGAAACATGGGAGGCCACCGCCACAAGCGACGGCCTACTTACACATTTTTTGGCCACTGACAATCTTGGGCACATTTCTTCGCGGTTGCCCCGAATCTGAAGTGGTAGTAGCAAAACTGCGGCGGATGGGAGGTAGTAAGTGGCTGTAGAAGTCGTTCGTTGGGGCGCGAGCGATTGGTGGGTGGTGGGCGGCTTTGTCGCCGCTTCGGCACGTCACGAGGTAGGTGTGTATGTCCTACGGCATTCATGTCAGCTTCGGTTGACGTTGAATAGGTATCCTCGTCGTCAGGGGTGGAGGCGTTGATGGAGGTCTTGAAGTGGCTGTCCATAAGGGCGTCGGCTTTGGTCATTAAGTCCTTTATGGGTAAACTATCGACATCGGGTATGGCAGCGCGCACAGGTTCAGGTAAACGGCGTATCCAAAGGGCACGGACTAGGTTCACCTCACGAGGAGAGCCGTCTGCGGCAGGTTGAAGGCGAGCGATACTGGTCATTTCCCTGAGGGCAAGCGAAGCCCTTTTTGTCCCCCAACGGTTGTTGCGAGAGCTGAAAAAGCCTTGCTATACGGGCGGCTGGCGACGGCGAGTACTGCTGCAGAAGGTATGATTTGAGGGCGTCATACGCTATTGGGGTGTCTCCTTGTTCACAAAGCCAGTCGGATATTTCTGGGAAGGTGTCCTCGGGTATCGCCGCGAGAACATAATCCGCTTTGGTGGTTGAGCGAGTCACGCCCCTGATACGAAAGTGGACTTCAGCACGTTGAAACCAAGCGAACGCTTCTCCGCTGGCGAACGGTGAAAGTTTCAATGGCGCGGCCGCAGTGCCTACTGCCGGAGTAGAGTCAGCCTCCAACATAGTACCAACGATGGAGGGGTGAGGGAGGTGGGGGTGGAAGGCAGTGGGAGCGAGTCGACTTCCGGGGTCACCAATGTGACAGCGCCGAGTAAGGGTGTGAACTCAAAGGCAGATTGGAAACGACTGAGTTATATTATTGTGGAACACTCTCCTTATATACAAAACCTCAAGGCAACAGGACATAACAAGTTAACAAGACAGACAATATTACTGAGGAAAAACCAAACAGGAATTTTCATGTTCCTTTTAGTGCGAGGGAGGAGCGAAGATACAAGCATAATATATACAAAAGGAATTATGTACAATTGTGTGAAACATGGTTGGTACAATTCCCACCTCTATGTGGGGTCTATGTTTCTGGTCAGCTTTTTGTGTCTACCTCTGTCCCACACTTCATCACCGGTTAATCCCTTTGATCGAGGGTCATCCTTGATACAGTCCATCCACCTTCGCTCTGGTCTCCCTCTCCTTCTCCTTCCCTTTACCTTCATTTCCATCACTCTCCTCCCAATATACTGTTCATATCTTCTCATGACATGACCATACCGCCTAAGTCTACTTTCTTGGATCTTATGTGATAGTTCTCTAACTCCTGTGGTTAAAGGTTTTAACAGCGAAGCTTCGGTTTTCTTTTATAATGCCATAACCATCATGACGGAAGATATAACTCGGTCACTAATAAGATAGGCAGAAAAAACTCATTTCTTCTATTATCAATATAACAGTAAAAACTACAGTATAATTTCCTCAATGGATTGTCTTAAGATAAAATTAGGCTTAAATAGAATGATTAAATCTAGACGGTGTTACAACAAGCTGGGGTTTTCAATCAGGACTTATTATATCGCTGAAGGGTGATTCTCGGTGCTGTAAATCATAATTAAAATGCCATAATTATCATTAACATTATCGTTGGAAGTTGTACTTATCTAAATCTACATTTCCTTATAAATATCATTTTCTTTATTCACCTCACCTTAATTATTCTTTTTCCCTCTCAGAATTCATACAGATCTTGTGACACTCCACAACAATCGGATCATGTAGGCGTTACATCAGTATTAATGTATGTCTTTGAATAATTTTTGTAACTCTTTGTTGATTAAAAAAAAAAAAAAAAAATAAAAATCAGCAAAATACATCGAAAATTCGATGGAATGAGAATAAAAAAAACTAATTTCGATTTAACATGTTAATTACTATCTTTTTTGTATATTATACACATTATGAGAATGTGGGGGAAAGTGCTCTCTGATATCGTGTTTATGTGGGCACACTTCTCTCTGTTTGTTACTCTATGTCTGAGAGACATTAAAAAACAAAGACAGAATGACATATTATCATAGGGAGATACATTACCGCAGTGAAAGTGAGAAAGAGAAGGAAAGAGACAGAAATAAAAGGGACTTCTGAAATCTGTATTGTATAAGAGGGAAAATAATGTTCAACATTTTACACCGCACCTTCAAACAATTTTTATAGAGAGAGAGAGAGAGAGAGAGAGAGAGAGAGAGAGAGAGAGAGAGAGAGAGAGAGAGAGAGAGAGAGAGAGAGAGAGAGAGAGAGAGAGAGAGAATTCTATGCAAACCAATTCCGGATTTTTCCCCTTCCCGTGTCACAGCTGAGAATCGAGAGATATTTTGCGTCGGGAAATTGATTATCCTCTTCGGTAGACAGGAATTGGTGGACATGCAGTGCAGAGATACACTTTGGAAATTATTCCAATTTCCTTTGGGGAGGGAGCCAGGGAAGAAGGTATAGGAGTGAGGGAGAGAAGAAAGTGGGAGAGGGAATACAGTTATAGATGCTAGACCTATATTTGCGTATTGGTAACTGAATGTAGTTGATTGGTCATTAAGGGCTATGGATACGTTTTGTTTGAGAAACTTCATGGATATTGTCTAATGAAAGAAATTTATCAACAACAAGACATTCTATTGAGGTATAGAGCTAGATGAAATATGCGCGTAATACAAACAATATTATTAGTATTAATATGATTCCACGATACATTGTCATGGTATCACTTTATAAACTATATAAACAAAACAAGAGGAAGAGAAATTAGATTGAATAGTGTGCCCGAGTGTACCCTCAAGCAAGAGAACTCTAACCCAAGACAGTGGAAGGCCATGGTACAGAGGCTATGGCACTACCAAAGACTAGAAAACAATGGTTTGATTTTGGAGTGTCCTTCTCCTAGAAGAGCTGCTTCCGATAGCAAAAGAGTCTCTTTTACCTTTATCAAGAGGGAAGTAGCCACTGAGCAAATTGCAGTGCAGTAATTAACCCTTTGGGTAAAGAAGAATTGTTTGGTAATCTCAGTGTTGTCAGGTGTATGAGGACAGAGAAGAATATGTAAAGAATAGGCCAGACTATTCGCTTAATGTGTAGGCAAAGATAAAATGAACTGTAACAAGAGAGAAGGATCCAATGTAGTACTGTCTGGCCAGTCAAAAGATGCAGTAACTCTCCAGCGGTAGTATCTCAACGGGTGACTGGTGCCCTGGCCAACCTACTACCGACTATAAACTACTTACAACTCAAAGAACTATGGGAAGAATAATATTAGGAATAACACTAAGTGACAGAATAATGCAACATGTATACGAAAGAAGA
>NC_090741.1:109781370-109797337 GCF_036898095.1 Palaemon carinicauda
AATAGGACATTGAATGGAAAATGGAAAAGCAATCAATTATTTTATAAGAAATTGATACAACTTAACCGTTAAGGGTAGTGTCTTTTGGGGCTATTAAAACCAATTGTTATCAACAAGGATTGAAATAAAATGAATTCATCGATTATGAAAACCGAATGCAGTAAATTATTTATTTCAGAATCACGGATTTCAGATTTAATAGTTTTTATTACATTGTAGGAATTAAGATATTTAATGTCTGAAGTCATCCATAATTTTACTTGAAACAGTTCGTTGTAAACTTATCTTATAGAAATATAATAAACTCACTATAGAAGACTAAACAAATGGAAAGGAGAAGCACCCCCAAAACTAAGAATAAAAGAGAAAGTGAAACGAAAAACGAAAAATCTAAATGAAATGTAATACATAAATCGGAGATATAGAACATATAGCAAACTGCACAGTCAATCATATGTCAGAACATCAGGTCTTACACAATGCATCTTACCCTCAGGATCACGGAGAATATATGAAATCAAATAAAGGCAAACTTGTTCGTGGTTGACAGAAACAGAACTTCTTCCTCCTTCCTACTGGTATTCCCTTCTGTTCTCTTTTGCCTTATTCTTCTCTCATTTCCTCCTCCCCCTTTCCCTCCACCTCTCATTCACTTATACACAAAAGGTTATTTGTTTTAAAATCCCAATACAATACAGTTTCTTAAATTTTTCATCCGCCTCCTTCATCCTATCCTCTCCTCTTCCCTTACACTCCACTTTCTTCTCCTCTCCATCTTCTTACGACACATCAGTAAACTATCCTTGGGGCTTATGTTTGAGTTAGTATTATTACTTGTTCACATTGGTCATTATGTTGATTACAATTGATAATGTTAGATTATTGTGCAACGAAACATAACTAATGTTTGTCGGAACATAAACAATTCATAGATTGTAGAGAGAGAGAGAGAGAGAGAGAGAGAGAGAGAGAGAGAGAGAGAGAGGGAGGGGGGTCTAAATATTGACATTATTCCAGGAGTATAACATGAACACAAAAATACAGGAATAGCAAAGTAAAATTAATTATAAAAGAAATAAAATCAGTCTGGAAACATAACATTCCTTTACTACTACTACTACTACTACTACTACTACTACTACTACTACTACTACTACTAGCAACGTTTAAAATAATAGGAAAATAAAAAGTGATAAAAATAATAAGTTTTTGACTACCATGAATGAACTTTATATTAGAAAATGGAAAGATAAAGAAAAGAATTATTTTATGAGGAAGCAATACATCATTACGTATTTAAGGTTGTTTTTTTTTTCCGAAGCTCCTTGAAGCTATTGAAATCAACAGAGACTGAAATAGATTCAATATGAACCAGTGAATTTCGAAAGCCAATTTCTGTAAATGATATAATCAAGAATCACGTATTTCGGGTTTACTAGATTTTAGAGTATTGTAGGAATTAAAATATTTGAGAACTGAAGTTATTCCTTATCTAGAAACAGTTCGTAGTAAACTTACCGGATAGATATATAATAAGATAAAGTAAAGCGATGGAAAAGAGAAACAACCCCTAAAACTAAGAATAAAAGAGAAGGTGAAATGAAACAACAAAAATGGATATAGTATAATATACATGAATGGGACATTAGAGAATATAGCAGAATGCACACTCAATCAAACGTCAACATATCAGATCTTAGATAAAGCATCTGACCCTTAGGAACACGGACAATATATGAAATTAAATAGTAAAAAAAACAGACACAACTTTTTTTTGTAGTTGACAAAATCAGATATTCCCCCTATTCTTCTCATTCTTCCTCCTTCCCTCTGGTGTACTCTTCTCTTATATTTTACCTCGTTCTAATCCTCATTTCCTCCTCCCCACTTCCCATCCTGCTCCTATTCACCCAAACTAAGAAAAAAAAATGTTTTTAAAATCAAAATGCAATCTAAGTTTCCTCAATCTCCCATTCTCCTCCTTCATCTTATGCTATCCTCCTCCCTCTGACTCCACGTCCATCTCCTTTTTTATCTTCCAACAATACATCAGCAAATATACAGATAATCCAGCTCCCACTTGATTTTTCCATCTCAATCCCATCCCAAAATTTTGAGTTTTACATTCTCCTTTTGCCAGGTACTTTTTCTTTGGACCACATATCTATCGTATTCCGAAAACCCACAGTAAAAGAATTTGTTTGCGTTGAGGTTTCTTCTGCCTAAATCCTGTTTAGATTAGACTTCAGTTTTTGTCAAAGATTTTCTGATATCAGAAGTGAAAATGAAAATCATTTACGAAATAAAGGCATAGTCACTGCGAGTACTTTTCTTTTTATTATTCTGATGAGCGAAGAGTTACTCTGGAAACGAAAATAAATTAACTGTTTGGGTTTATATAGAAATAAGATGAACATTAATATATGCAGATTTTTCAATCATTGAATAAAGACACTTGTATTATTACGGTGTAATATATATATACTTGTATATATATATATATATATATATATATATATATATATATATATATATATATATATATATATATATATATATATATATATATATATATATATATATATATGAGGCTGTGACTAAGAAGGAAAGATGAAAGCAACTGAGTAACTTTATTACAGAACATCGGTTTATATATACATAAAGTCCAGGGAAAAAGGACAATTCATGTTCAACCGACAACCTGTTCTGTTAATAGTAAACGGAAGAGAAAAACAGTCATGTTTATTCAGGTTCCTATCTGTGCGAGGGGAGAGCAAAGATACAAAGCATAATATATACAAAAAAATAAAAGTCATTACTATGTACGATCGTGTGACAAACTGTTGGTACATGGCTCCCCCCCCTAAAAATGACATACTTTACATGTTAAATAGAGCGCCCTTCTTTAGAGAGGGAAACTGGAGGCGGAGCATCAGGCAAGAGATAAGCAGGTTTTAGACGATCAGTGGAGACCCAGTCTTCTTTACCACGAATATTTAGTAGGAATGCTTTCGGACTGTGTAGGATCACAAGGAAAGGGCCCGTGTAAAGGGCGTTAGCGGTGGCTTGCTAGTGTCGTTGCGTAGGGAGATGCGCATTGCAAAGTTCAAGTCTGTCGGTATGTGATGCTTCGCTGGGGGTTTGTAGGTCTGGTGTCATGGAGTAAATTTCCCCACGATGTGACGTATGCACTGGAGATCGTAGGAGGAGGTTGCAGAAGGAAACAAATTCTGCAGGGATGACCAATGGGTCGCCATAAACAATTTCAGCTGCCGAGACGTCGAAGGCGTCTTTAGGAGTGGTCCTTAGTGCCAGGAGGACCCATGGAAGCTGAGTAAACCAGTTGGAATCCTTTCAAAGGGACAACAAATCTGCTTTGAGGGTGCGATGAAAACGTTCAATCATTCAATTGGCAGCGGTGTTGTAGGCAGTTGTCTGATGTAAGATGATGTCCAGGAGATTCGCTAATGATGTGCACAATTGAGAGGTGAAAGTGGTACCCCCTGCCAGAAGTAATATGCTCAGGGATACCAAATCTTGCAATCCATCCTGAGAGTAAGGCAGATGTACTTGAGGTGGACGTTGCAGTTTCCATGGGAATGGATTCAGGCCAACGAGTGGAGCGGTCGATGACGGTAAACAGGTAACGATGTCCTTGTGATTTGGGTAGGGGGCCTACAACGTCGACGTGAATGTGTGCGAAACGACGCTGAGGTTGAGGAAAGGTGCCCACTCCTGAATCCGTGTGTCGATGTACTTTGGAAGTTTGGCAAGAAGTACAGGCACGGACCCAATCCTTATCATCCTTAGAAATGCCGTGCCAAATGAACTTCGTCTTCAGCAGCTGTGCAGTAGAACAGCAAAGGTCTTGTAGAAGGGTGCAATTGTATTCAGACACGGCGGGAGATGTCTGACAGCTAAGTGCACCGCCAGCAATTCACGATCGAAGGTAGAATAACCCGATTCTGCCTTGGACAGTTTTCTGCTGAAATAGGCCAATGGGCAGGGTGAGCCATTGACCACCTGTTCAAGTACTGCACCAATAGCGACGTCGCTGGCATTGGTGGAGAGGAGAGGGGCATGTGGGATGGGAAAAGTGAGAACAGCAGTGGTTGATAAGGCCTTCTTTGCATTGCAGAAGGCCACTTCTTGAAGGGGACCCCACTTCAAGTCCTTTGGCTTACCCTTGAGGGAGGCGTAGAGGGGAGCAAGAGTGGCGGCAATGGCTGGCAGAAAACGGTGATAATATTTGATCATGCCCAAGAATTCCTGCAGAGCTTTGACAGTCGAGTGCGTGTGGAAGTTCTGAACAGCTGCTACCTTCTCAGGGAGGGGATGGACTCCTTGAGGAGTGATGCAGTGACCTAAAACTGACACTTTGTTGGCGCCAAAGGTACACTTGTCGTACCGGACTACAAGGCCCTTTTGTTGCAGGCGGTCGACCACTATTCACAGGTGATGGAGGTGTTCTCTTTTGATTAAAAGAACATAAGTATGTCATCCATATAACATACACTGAAGGGGATGTCCCCTCAGATGCCATCCATGAGACGTTGAAAAGTGGCCCTGCATTACGAAGGCCAAAACAGGAGTAATTGAAGGTGTATGTACCAAACGGAGTGGTGATGGGGGTCTTAGGGATGTCTTCTGGGTTCATAGGCACCTGATAATACCACTTCAGTAGGTCGAACATTGAGAAAACCATCGCTTTGTGCAGGTAGGAGGTCACGTCGATGATGTTTGGTAGGGGGTAGTGATCCGGTTTGGTTTGCATGTTCAGGCACCTGTAATCTCCGCAAGGACAGAGGGTGACAACCGTAGGGAGGAGGCTTTTCAGCAAACGCCCATTCACTCCATTTCGGCTAACGTGTGTTTGGCGGCTGCCAATCGATCCGGTGCCAGATATCTGAATTTTCCGAAGACTAGGGGTCCCGTCGTCTTGATGTGGTGACAAATACCTTGCTTGGTAGGAGCCGTGGGTGTCTGGCGAAGTTCTGTACGTAAAACGTCCAGTTACAAAGTAATGAGGTGGGCGTAGGCATCTGTGAGTGCGCTGATGTGGAGATCAAGGTTGGAGGGGGCGTGTTGAAGAGCTGTCGACAAGTACGAGTCTGCGTTGACCAATCGTCGGTGGGCGACATCGACCATAAGGTGGAAATGAGAGAGGAAATCCTCACCAAGGATTGGCAAAGTGACGTCAACAACAAGAAACTTCCAATTAAATTTACCATTTCCAAACGATAATGCGAGGTTCTCGTAACCATAGGTGGGTATCGCAGATCTGCTGGCAGCTACCAGGCGGACGTCGGCAGACGTAGACAGACTATGTCGTGTCCTGAAGAGTTCCCTTGGCAAAAGAGAAGGACAAGCACCCGTGTCTACCAAAAATCGCATGGCCGTTCTTGCATCATGTAAAAAGAAAAGACTAGAAATGCAGAAGGCCACCGCCACGAGTGATGGCCTACATACACGTTTTTTGGCCACTGACAATCTTGGGCACATTTCTTCGTGGCTGCCCCGAATCTGTATTGGTAGTAGCAAATAGCAGCCGATGGGCGGCAGTAAGTGGCTGTAAAAGTCTTTGCTTGTGGCGCGAACGAGTGGTGGGTGATGGGCGGCTTTGTCGCGGCTCCAGCACATCATGGGGTAGGCGTGTATGTCCTACGGGATTCATGTCAGCTTCAGTTGATGTTGAATAGGTGTCCTCTTTGTCAGGAGTGGTGTTGATGGAGGTCTTGAAGGTCATGAAGGGGCTGTCCATAAGAGCGTCGGCTTTGGTAATCAAGTCCTTCAAGGGTAAACTATCGACAACGGGTATGGCAGCCCGTACAGGTTCGGGTAAACGGCGTATCCAAAAGGCACAAAATAGGTTCAACTCACCAGGAGAGCCGTCTGCGGCAGGTTGCAGATACTGGTCATTTCTCTGAGGTCGAGTGAAGCCGCAACGGTTTTTGAGAGACCTGAAAAAGCTTTGCTATGCGGGCGGCTGGCCAGTACTGCTGCTGAAGGTATGTTTTGAGGGCGTCATACGGTATTGGGGTGTCTCCTTGATCACAAAGCCACTCGGATATTTCCGGGAGGGTTTCCTTGGGTATCGCCCCCAGAACGCATACTGCTTTGTTGGTTGAGCGAGTCATGTCCTTGATGTGAAACTGCACTTCTGCACGCGCAGAAACCAAGCAAACACCTTTCGGCTGGTGAATGACGAAAGTTTCAATGGGGCAGCGCCAACTTCCGTGGATGGAGTCCGCCATAATACCAATGACGGGGGCGGTGATGGAAGGCGGAGGGGCGAGTCGACTTCCAGGGTCACCAATGTGACGGGTCAGAAGAGGCTGAGACTAAGAAGGCAGGATGAAAGCAACTGAGTAACTTTATTACAGAACAGCAGTTTATATATTCATAAAGTCCAGGCAAAGAGGACATTAAAATATAACAGGCAATTACATGTTCAACCGACAACCGGTTCTGGTAACAGTTAATAGTGAGAAAAACAGACATGTTTATTCAGTTCCTTATCAGTGCAAGGGGAGAGTGAAGTTACAAAGCATAATATATACAAAAAAGGAAATGTTGTTACTATGTACGATCGTGTGACACACGGTTGGTACAATATACTGAACGTGGCTAATGTTCTTAAAATACTTTATTTTTCCTTGTTTCCTTTCCTCACAGGGCTATTATCCCAGTTGGGCCCATAGGGCTTATAAAATTCTACTTTTCCAACTGGGGTAGTAGCTTGCCAATTATTATTAATAATAATAATAATAATAATAATAATAATAATGATTTAGCTATTTACCAAGGAAGTTCCCTCTATTCTGGGGGTGAGCCGACACCAAAGCAAAGGAACAAAAGGCGATCTTTCCTCTCTTTGCTCCTTCCAGCCTGACGAGTGATTCGGCCGAGTTTGGCTAGTATTGCTAGGAGGCCACTGCCCATCCTCCCCCATTATCCACCACAAATGAATTTCATACACTGAATCCCTGACATCTGCTACCTCCGCAGCCACCAAGGCAACCGGAGGAATCAGCAGGGCCTACTGGAACAGCGTCACTTTTTCAACCACATTCAGCAAACTAATACTCCTAGAATTACAACACTCATGCACTTTGCCCTTTCATTACATAGTGGTATAATACATTTACACACCAAGTCTACTGGTACAATTGACAACATAAAACACATATGAAATAGTCTCACCAACCATTCAAATACAGTCACACCCCCTTCCTTTAACATATCAGTCCTCACACCATTCATACCAGGTGCTTTCTCTACTCTCCATTCATCTAGTGCTCTCCTCACTACCTGGTTTTTAATCTCTTTCTCATTCTCCTCTCCCATCACTGGCACTTCAACAACTGCAACGACAATTATATCTACCTCCCTAATATCCTCAACATTCAGTATGTTTTCCAAATATTACGTCCACCTTTTTCTTGTCTCCTCTCCTTCTAGCACCCTTCTATCTCCATCTTTCCCTGTCTCTTCAATTCTCGGACTACCCCTCCTTACTCTCGTCACTTCTTTCTAAAATTTCTTCTCATTATCTTCATACGAATGACCCAAACCCTGACCTCAACTCCAGCCACACGTCCTTTTTGCCTCAGTTACCTAACGTTATACTTCCACATTTTTCCCTCTACTGTATATCTTTCATACTTCCTTACACTATTACTCTGCAGCCATTCTTCAAATGTCCTCTTTTCCTCTTCCACTTTAATCTTCATTCCATCCCACCATTCACTACCCTTCTTCATTACCTCCACTCCCCCTCAAAATTACCATTTTCTCTCACTCCACTCTGTCATGGGCCATTTCCAAACTTTCTTAATATTCACATTTTAGCTCTGGTTTCATTAACACTTTAACCTTAACCATTTTCCTTTTACATCTCCCAATTTATTCCCCCACTATTTTGCTGCACCTAATTTCCCTTCTACCAAAAAATGATCAGACATAATGTTAGTCATACCCTTAAACAAGTGTATGTCTTCCAATCTTCCAAACATTCTTCTTGTTATCAACACATAGTCCATTATTGTCCTTTCTACTACTTGTCCTTTTGCCACTCATACCCATGAAAACTTACCACTTATTACCAGGTCTTGTTCAACACATATCTACTAGTCTCTCACCACTCACATTTCCACCTGGTACGCCATACTTCCCAATGACACCTTCTACCTCTACTGCACCCAATCTAGTATTAAGTCACCCATGACAACTACTGTACATAATTCCTTCTACCCATTCCAGAATTCATTTCACTCCTCATAACTTTTCTCACAACCTGGCCCCTACGCACTGACAAAAGCCCAATATTCCCTCCCCAATCTAATCCTTACCAACATTAATCTAAATGATATCTCCTTCCATTCTACTAATTTACTAGTCACAATAGAGCCACACCCTCTCTTGCTCCTCCCCTTTCAATCCCAGATCCTTTACCAGTCACTTCACCAAACAACACTTCACACTTCCCTTTTATCTATGTCTCACACAAAGCCAATACATACATCTTTCTATACCTAAGCATACTTCCAATCTCACATCTTTTATTCCCTATCGTACCACATCCACGCACATTCACTCACCCCAAAACTAGAGTGCGGGGAGCAGTCACTCTTCCCCTAGCTCCACCACTTTGATGTCTCACAGCAAAATATAATACAGAGGGGGGGGGGGGATGTTCCCAGTCCCCTCGTCCTGTCCCTTTTAGTCGCCTCTTGCGACATGCAGGGATACGTTAGCGCTATTCGAATGGTTGTCAATAATGATACTGGAAATGTTTTTCTAAATGATCCATGTCAAATAATTGTAGAGATATTATGAACACTTTTGATTAACTTCTGTTGAACAATTTCAATATAATTTGATATGATGATTGTTCTTAGATTTTTATTCTCTTATAAAGCTGAAAAGGAAATTTAAGCTTACATATAAATAAGTTCACTGAGAGCCACAGAGTTACCTCAATTTTAGAAAAGCATTTTGGCGGAGTGGATAGAGAGTATACTTGAACTTTATAATCTCTTAATTATTTATATATACGTTCACGATCGAGTGGGCTATTCACGAAAGACCTCTTTGTACCCTAGGAAGGAGTTAAGATTTTGTATATGACAGAAACAAGAATAAGGACGATAATAGAATGTTGATGATAGTTCAAAGTGATCAATCCTTCATCACGATAGAAATATCCTTTTGTGGATATATCCAAATACCTTAGAACTGTTTGAAGTCTCAGTCATGGAATTACTTCTTCTTCTTCTTCTTCTTCTTCTTCTTCTCTCTCTCTCTCTCTCTCTCTCTCTCTCTCTCTCTCTCTCTCTCTCTCTCTCTCTCTCTCTCTCTCTCTCGTTAGTTCAACTGCAATGATCTGTCTTTAGATTCTCCATAAAATTTTCAATATACTTCAGAATAAGTCATATTTCAATATCACTTGTATCGGATTAAAGTTGAGTTATGACAGTTCCAGAGCTACAATTCCTTCTTATGCAAGACTAGTGTATGCAATCCGTCAATAATAGAGGCAGGCAAAGATACCAACAGACAAATGCACATATTCAACCCTTCTCAACCCCTAATCCTTTCTTAGCTACAACCAAGCTTTTTTGGTTTCTGATGGTGCCTCTAAGGGTACAACATCACCAGAGTATATTTACTTTATCTCCCGCCTACTCGAGGAACGGGGAGAGACCAAGTAGTGATACACCTGTAGGTGCTTCTCAGCGTTACTGAAAACATTATATATGCATACTTACATACATACATACATATGTATGTATATATATATATATATATATATATATATATATATATATATATATATATATATATATATATATATATATATATATGTATGAATATATATATATATATATATATATATATATATATATATATATATATATATATATATATATATATATATACATATATATATATTCTTACGAAGCTGGTCAGGCGTAGAGTAAGTACAATAGTTTATTCATGATTTAATTATCTATTATTGCCCTTTTACATTGAAGAGATGAATTGCCAGCCCATAAAATGAGCTCCTCTCATGTAGATGTGAGTATATTAGGTAAATTACATAAGACTTTCGTTGATTTAAGTGTATTCTTTATTCAAGGCAGTATATGTAAATTTACGTTATTTTTAAAAATTAACTTTTTATTTCACATATGTTTTGTTATGAAGCCTTACATAAAGTGTTTGAGAGTGTTATTTAAATATAGAAGATGCGAATGGTGGCTTATTCAATGCTATTTATATTTCGTGAGGTATTGCATCGTGTTTGAGAGAGAATGAGCAGTGTACCCCATGCTTGGAATTCTCGCGAAGAGCCTAGTGATAGGATAGTATATTTTCTTTTTTTTATTTCGTGGACAAATGGTAGGCTGAACTACCTGACTGCCAGAGCTGTCTGGCGTGGCGTAAGTATACGTTCGGTAGAGTGATACTTGGTAACTCTGACGCCTCTTGCCCACCCCACACGCTTCCCAGTTCATTTGAAAGTTTCTGGAATCAGGCAGGTTTTATATATAAGGCGACCCCCAGTGTTAGATAGTCAGATAGAGATTTCTAGTCTGAAGTCCGCCATCTCGCTCTCTCTCTCACTAAAACATGCAGTGCAGAGTATTGTTTTAAAAGTGTTCAGTACCTATATTGTGTCCTCTCCTATGTGACTTCGTGCCTCAAACGAAATCGTGTGTTGAAAAGATATGTAAGACGAAAAGGGGATTTTGAATTCATTGTGTGGGTGATTGTTAGCATTATGTAAAGATTTTTGTAACTGGCAGTGTAGGGAGAAGCTATTTGTATAGTAATCTTGTTATCTGTTTCTCATTAAGGCTGAAACTGAAATATTTTACTCAGATTTAATTTCAAGAAAAACAAGTGATTGTATTATTTTCATAAATGTCATTTCTTTTCTTATTCTAGGGTTTATTGAGATATAATAGTTCAAGTCACGTCGTTATATTATTTTTAGATCGAAACATTTTTGTCTTAATCTAAGTTTTGTTCAGACTTAATATTTTAAGTGACTATATTTGTTATTATGTAAATTATTTTCCAAAGTGTTGTAATTTATATGGAATATTATTTTTTTTTTTAAAGAGTATATTATTGCAATCACCAGTGTTTAGAATAGAATTCACTTGTATCCTTGTGAAGAGTCGTGATAAGTCATGAATAATTCTTAAGAATAATTACCCAGTTTTGTTTTGAGTGTACTTAAGAGCCCTTTGGATATTCAGTGTTTCATAAATGGCTGTCTGGGACTCAATTAATTGTCTCAAAAATCTTGTATTAATGTTTGACATTTTAACAGATTTAATGTAAAAACAAACAAGTGAGTTTGGAATTCGAGAGATTAACTTTTCATTCGTAGTATATGTTATATTATATTTTTGGGTCCCAGTTTCAAGCCATATTACAATATATCTTTTTGGGGGCCCAGACCCGGGAGCCATAATTTGATATATATATATATATATATATATATATATATATATATATATATATATATATATATATATGTGTGTGTGTGTGTGTGTATATATATGTACATATATATATATGTGTGTATATATATATATATATATATATATATATATGTGTGTGTGTGTGTGTGTGTGTGTATATATATATATATATATATATATATATATATATATATATATATATATATATATATATATATATATATATATATATATATATATATACATATATATATATATATATATATATATATATATATATATATATATATATATATATATATATATATATATATATATATATACAAGACACATGTCTTTTATTATATACGGGACATTCCACCGCAAAAATATCCAAAGTCACAAATAATCAAAGTGAAATAATTAAATATAACCCCGGGAATAATATTTTATTTTTTTCGTAAAAAATGAGAAAAAAATTGAAGGATATGAATTCCTAAGAGATCTGACGGTACAAATTGAATCTAAGGATGATGATTTTGAACATTGTGATATTAGTATGATAAAACGCTAACTCTCTCACTGAAGTACATTCCTTACGTTTGCAGCTGGAAGCAATTCTAATGAGGCGAGTAATAGATTACCATGAACAAATGTCTTCTGGTGCTTTGTAAATATTTTGGATTAAAGAGTGTAGGAAGTGAAGAAATTGACGCCACACGAGACGTATGAATATATTTTTTAAAAGATTGAATGATGTAACTTAGATTACCTCCAAGACCTATATCATGAAACAAAAACACTCTTAAAACAATGTCATTGGCTGCTGTAATTGAAATACCGTATAAGAAATAATCTTTATAAACATTGGTCAAAACATTAACAGGTCAATAAATATATAGGATTTTCTTTTGTATACGTAAAAGGATAAAAACTTCTTACTGTTCTATGATATATGTAACTTAAAGAGAGAAGCCATATTATTAGCATGCTGAAACAATATTTTTTTTCTTAATTCTAAGATGTCTTAGTAAGCCAGGAAGAGGCAATGTAAGTCTAAAGATTACAGAAACAGAAAATAAAATCCATATCTCGAATAAAATAGAATAACCAAAAACCTATACCCAGCACAAATGACGAAGAAGAAAAAGAAGAAGAAGAGGAAATAAAGCAACATTACCAGTCAGTAAACTAGGTTCTGGATGTCCCATTAGAATAAGAGAGCATAAACTCGACACAGAAGCAACCAATAACAATAACATAATGCGACGCTGAACGTATTCCAGGTCATTCCGATCGCTCGCAAAGAACGTAGCGATATTGCAATTTTAAGATGATCCTTTTCGAAAAAATGTCCGAATGTCAGGGTAACGAGGGGTCCTTTAATTGGAGACTCGTATTCAATGCAAGCGTTTGTGTATACGTCTTTGTGTGTATCCGTGTGTGCCTACTCCCTTGATTGGAAAGGTTCACTTTTTAAGCTCCGAAACATGTGTGTGCTTGGACAGGAATGGTTTGGAATAAGTTGAAACAAATAGGATTCCAATACTATTGAAATTCAGCGACCTCATTTTCGGAAATGTATTTTGTTTGATTAAAAGGCAAAAGATATACATATTCCATAAAGGAATACGTAAAATTGTATCATATGAACCCATAATCTGTAAGGGGAGGCAGATATATTGCACACACTCGCACAAACACACACACATACACACACACCCACACACACACACACACACACAAACATATATATATATATATATATATATATATATATATATATATATATATATATATATATATATATATATATATATGTGTGTGTGTGTGTGTTTGTGTATATATATATATATATATATATATATATATATATATATATATATATATATATATATATATATATACGCACACATGAAACGTTGTGAAAGGATTTGTCTATCGATATGATCAGTAAAGCTGTACTATTCGAGTCACATATACTAGGATGGTTTGCTGTGAGTGATGAGACTAATGTCTCCTACAATTACCAATCTGCTTTGGCCAGCGTAGTGATGGAAATTCCCAAACTGCAGACATAATTAAGGACGCGTAAGGCCTTTGTCCTGCAGCGGACGAAAAACGGCTGCATTTGTAGCTGTTTTACATATGTAATCATCATAATCAGCCGTTACTGGCTATTGCAAACAAAGGCTTCACACATGTCCTTCCACTCGCATCTATTTATGGTCCTTCTATACTAGTGAATAGCAGCAAATTTTCTTAGTTCGATCATTCGTCGCCATGTCTTCCCTCCTGTGATTCATTTGCAATCTCACTGGCCTCATTCTGTTATTTTTAATGTCCACCTATTATCTGTCATTCTCATTGTATGTAATGCCTATGTTCATTTCTTACATATTGTTATAATATGCTCTCCCATAGTTTGCTCTCGGATCGATGTTGCACCTTGTTCTTCCATGGCTCTTACTGTTGTAACTAGCTTATGTTCTAAGGATTTATTAAGGCTCTGTGATTCTGATGCAAAACTTAATGCTGTTCGAGCAATCTGACTTTTTTTCTTTTTTTTTTGAGAATGTGGCATTTTACTTTTCATAATCTCCATCATATTCTTATGCTTTGGTTGGATCCTTGAATGTTAATTTAATATTATATTAGTTTTACTTATATTTATTATCACCTACATTTTTGTTTTCTCTATTAAATTTTGTGTCATCTTTTACCATTCTTTTCCATACATACAAACACACACGTACAGTATGTATATATATATATATATATATATATATATATATATATATATATATATATATATATATATATATATATATATATATATATATATATACACACATATATATATATACACATATATATATATATATATATATATATATATATATATATATATATATATATATATATATATATATCCATATATCTATCTATCTATCTATCTATCTATATATATATATATATATATATATATATATATATATATATATATATATATATATATATATATATGTATGTATACAAAAAACGCATACACACACGCATATATATATATATATATATATATATATATATATATATATATATATATATATATATATATATATATATATATATATATATATATATATATATATATATATATATATATATATATATATATATATATATATGTGTGTGTGTGTGTGTGTGTGTGTGTCTGTGTGTCCGTGTGTCTGTGTGTCTGTGTGTGTGCATATATGTGCGTATACCCATTGATATAAAATGATGATGTATTCGTGTGACGCAAATACTTGTGGAATGCTTACTAGTAACATATCTATTGTAAATATCTAACAACGAATGTGGACATCATAGTCAGTGAATTGTATATAAGATGTGAATGTAGTAAGCCTTAAGTACTGCTCTTATCTACTGTACGCGCACTTATCTACACACGCTTACAAACACACTCATAAACACACGCATATAGATAGCTAAATAGCTAGATAGATAGGTCGATAGATATATTCATGAGTATCTCAAAAATAATTTTAATGAAATTCGATTTTTTGATATTCATTATAAAGTATTTTGGTTCTTTTTGATCAATATCAATGATGGATATCGATACTAGAATTTAAAAGTACCGTTACACATGTAGGAAGAATTTATGCTAAAAAAACTAATAAGAATATTTTCAAAAAGAACATAAAAAATTACCACTTTTGTATCCAACTAAAATTGATACTTAAAAAGTAAAAGTTACCTATACGAAAAGGATTTTGAGTAGTGCCTTGGTACAAGATAATGAGGAGAAAATGTTTCAAATCGTAAGACTCCACCCTCAAAAAGTATATAATTTATATATCTCGATGTTTGAAAAGTTATTGGTACTTCAATAAAAGCTTTAGGCAAGAAATACAGTAATGCAAATATACGTTATTTTAATATATAAGTAGATTATTTATTCAAACCAGAATATAAAACCTTGCTTTAAAAATAAATACATTTTGAACCAAATATATATAACTTCTAGAACGATGATTAGATTATAATTCCTATATTATGAGGTTATTAGACTGATCGAGTTATTTTGAATATATTCTCGTGCAATCAAATGCAAACAATAAAATTCACTCATGACAATAAAAATGAATATTAGCAGACATTCTCCAATAGCTAACACTACCTATTTCCATATTAAGTTCCCTATATTTTACAGAAAATTCTTCTCTTTCGTATCTGATACTTAGCTTGGTTGCATAATATGTTTGTTTTATAATGCAGGGAGACCTGAAAGAAAACAATTTTGTTTTTGACTAGTAACGAAGTTGACTGAACATTTTTGGGTGGCATTCTTAATTAAGAATTCACAAAACAGATAACAATAACAAGTTTTATAACCAGAAAAAAAAGATGACTTTTAGTAATAGAATCGTCTAAGGAGGTTTTTGAAAACGTTCATACATTATATGACAGGGATTTGATCATCT
>NC_090741.1:109810337-109830337 GCF_036898095.1 Palaemon carinicauda
TTCTCGGTTATCAAATACAGACACTGTATTGCATATGCCTTGGCTCTTCTTCAAAATATCAAAGGACTTTTTCTTTCCCTTCCTATATAAAGCTGATGTTGTGTCACAGCCTGTAACAGCGTGGAGGAACAGATGTTGACGAAGATGTCCCAGGTTAGATATGTTTCCTAATATCATAGATCTTGTTGGGGTTGTGTACTTTACCAGGTTTAATAAAATGTATTTTTGTGGATGATTTAGAAAGAGATACTAGAAGTACTAGTAAGTCTGTGTTGTCACCCACCACTGCTACAATATGTCCACTATTTTTAATGACCAAGAAGTTGAACAATAGACATATATGCATCTTCCTTGGCAACTATAACTATAATGCCAGCACGCTGCATGTGGTCCTTCAGTTTACTGATCAGCAGTGTCTTGTTACGCTTATTACACAGGAAATCTGCTTGCGGTAACGTTGAGTAACATTCCTCATTGACTTCAACTTCTATAGAACAATGCTTGGATGCCCTACGATTTTGCTCTTGAGATTTGGTTGTTGGTGTCACTGGGTAGCCATCAAAACAACTGTTGCATTTTACCCATGATGATTGATTACATAACCTGTGTAGGCTTGAAAAATATCCCGATACATAGCTGGCCTTGGCCACACAATTTTATGAAGAAGATGACCACCATCCACAACATACTGGTATTCATCTGAAACTAACCCTTCCCAAGGTCCATATGATTCCAATTTAGTCACTAAGGCTGCTTTGTGCCCTTTTCTCATTGAGATATCGTCAAAGAGTGAAGGAGGTTTAGGGGCCAATTCATAAGTCATATAATTAGCAAGTTGGTCATCATTTTTCAAAACACATATTATTCTGCTGTTGAGAGTTCACTGCAACAACTTCCTCACGAACTTTCAGTCCATTCCTCATGACTGATATTGACCATACTGCGTTCTTTCTTTTTAAGTGAATAGTTGAGAACTTCTTGCCATCCATATCATGTATTTCTTTTAAGCCAATTGATTTTGCTGTGTCACAGTTCACTAAATCATCAGCAATTATTCCTGTTCCCAAGGATACCAACCCACTAAAAGTTTCTTGAAATGGAGAGGGAGATCGTAGCTAGTTCTGCAATATTTGTAAGTGCTTCTCATCATTAAACTGTCGTGATTCTCTCTATTCAACATGCTGTTCAGTTGTTGCAGATGAAACACCAGTAAATTTATCCACAGCATCACAAACTTGTGTACTTGCTGGCATTGCTTTTATCCACTGGGTTAAAGTGCTCTCGGTAATACCCCTTCCATGTGTAAGTCCCCCAGAAGATTTAAATCCCTTCATCAGATACTGCTCAATTATCATATCACTCCATGTCCCTGACCAATAACGATTACTGCGACGCACCATGAAAAATCCATCAATTGTAAGTTTCTCATATTCCCTTCTTTACCATTGTATTGGAAAGTTCATGCATTTGCTGTAAATAGATCTGTGCAGCTTTGGCATAATGTAGATGCCCGCAGCATGGAAATGTGGAAGCATCTCTCGTACACAATACAGGTGCAAATCCCACTGTCCTGTGCGTTCAGCTCTCAGAAAGAGCTTAATTAGGGATACTTGCTCATGATATTGCAACCAAAGTCTTGCTGTGCGACTCAAGTCCTCCTTTTGATTGATGTTGTTTATCAGCTTAGTATTAATGTCTGTTAAGATTTCATTATTTAGTACATCTTCAACATCAACTTCATGGGTCAAGAAGGAGTGGAATATCTCCAGGATTACACTACATTCTTCATCATTCATATGGACATCATCTAGAAGAATTCTTGTAAGAGCAGCCTGTGTAAGAAAGTGAGCTCGAAGGGCACGGTAATATGTGTGTCCAGAAAGCATGTGTCTTACAGAAATTTCTGAATATATTGTGACCCATAATTTTTCTAGTCCACTTCCACGCATGACGGTGCCTATTGCTCCCATGAAGGACATGAGAAGATGGAACCCACCCAAACGCACAACTACTTTTGACAATGGGCTTTCTTCGCCAACTGCACCAACTATTTCAACTGCTTTCATATAGAGGGGCTGGTCAAAAGTTACTACACAGCGAGTTTAATTCTGGGACTTAGTGCCCTCAACAGCATGTAAAAGTGCTGTGTATATAGTTGATAGATTCCCTGGGTTCAAGTTGATGAAGGGGAGTGCAAGTATATTAGTTTCAAAATGACCATCTCTCATTGCTGCTTGCATGTAGCCATTCCAGCCTGGTATTTTACTTGTACTCAACACCTTTCACCCCCAAAGGACGTACCGGTACGTTCTTGCAAAAACACTGTTAATTACATATTTTTACATTTTTTTGATAATTTTACGAGAAACTTCAGGCATTTTCCAAAAGAATGAGACCAACCTGACCTTTCTAGGACAAAAATTTAGCTTGTTAGAGCAATTTTAAAAAATTATTTAGCAAAATGTGCTCGAAATTTAACCTTATGGTGGGGGTAAAAGGGGTAGCTTCCACATACCCATAAGGTATCTAACTGTCGAGCATGTTTTATAGTTACTGGTTGATATGTATCGCATGAGATAGATGCCTTTGCTATTATATTTTGCATACCTGACATGTTTGTAGGTTTTCTATATGTCTTTATTGGAATTGTTCCCCCAGCACTACTTGAAATACTTACATCCATAATTCTCTGAACTGTAGTACTGGTTAATACTGCACTGGCAGGCGTTACACATTTCACACCACCCATGCTGTGGAACGTTCCCAACCCATCAAGGGTGCGGTTAAGGTCTAGCGTTTCTCTTCGTTTATGTCTTGTAACTTCTTTAGTTTTCAAAATAGACATAGACTTGTATATATCTTTTAAAAGGAAAATTTTTATTCTACAACATTTGTTTGAAGCATTTTGACATGCAGTCCACCATTTCCAAGAAAAATGTTGTTGAAAATAAAATTATGAATGAAATTCCAATATTTTTATTTTTCCTGCACATAAATTTACTTATTTTTGTAAAATAACACATTGACTCCTATATAAAAACCAATTCTAAACACCTTTTATTGAATGGTGTGTTTTGATAAAAGTAATATTTTTTGAGATATTTCAATTTTAAGGAAATTCCAATATGGCCGCCATTTTCCAATATGGCGGCTAATGCAAGCGCGGGAGACAGTGGGACTATTCATATGTTGTTCAGGTCACAATTGTCTATACGTCTGCAAAGTTTCAGTTTTTATCTAATTATTTCCACTCAAAACCCTAACAGTCCTGGGCTATTACAGATGATGTTTTCAGATGATACAATTTTACATA
This sequence comes from Palaemon carinicauda, assembly GCF_036898095.1. Lineage (NCBI taxonomy): Eukaryota > Metazoa > Arthropoda > Malacostraca > Decapoda > Palaemonidae > Palaemon > Palaemon carinicauda. The sequence continues at coordinate 109,813,651 of NC_090741.1, forward strand.
TTCCATTAGGGAATATGTATATCTTTTACCTTTTAATCAAACTAAATACATTTCCGAAAATGAGGTCTCTGAATTTCAATAGTATTGGAATCCTATTTGCTTCAACTTATTCCAAACCATTCCTGTCTAAGCACACACATGTTTCGGAGCTTAAAAAGTGAACCTTTCCAATCAAGGGAACAGGCTCTCACGGATACACACAAAGACGTATACACACACTCGCATTGAATACGAGGTTCCAATTAAAGGACCCCTCGTTACCCTGACATTCGGAAATTTTTCGAAAAGGATCATCTTAAAATGGCCATATCGCTACGTTCTTTGCGAGCGATCGGAACGACCTGGAATACGTTCTGCGCCGCATTATGTTATTGTTATTGGTTTCTTCTGTGTCGAGGTTATGCTCTCTTATTCTGATGGGACCTCCAGACTCTTGTTTACTGACGAGTAATGTTTCTTTCTTTCCTCTTTTTCTTCTTTTTCTTCTTCTTCTTCATTGGTGCTGGGGATAGGAGTTTGGTTATTTCATTTTATTCGAGATATGGATTTTATTTTCTGTTTCTGTAATCTTTAGACTTTGAGCACCTCTTCCTGGCTTGCTTAGACATCATAGAAATGAAGAAAAAAATAGTTATTGTTTAAGCATGCTAATAATATGGCTTCTCTCTTCAAGTTACATATAACATTGAAAGTAAGAAGTTTTTATCATTTTACGTATACAAAAGAAAATCCTATCTATTTATTGAACTGTTAATGCTTTGATCAATGTTTTTAAAGATTATTTTTATAGGCTATTCCAATTACAGCATCCAATGACATTGTTCTAAGAGTTTTTTTTTGTCTCATGATATAGGTCTTGGAGGTAATCTTAGTTACATCCTTAAATTTTGTAAAAGATATATTCATACGTTTCATGTGGCGTCAATTTCTTAATTTCTTACAATTTTCGATGCAAAATATATACAAAGCATAAAAAGACATTTGTTCTTGGTAATCTATGACTCTCATTAGAATTGCTTCCAGTTGTAAACTTAATGTATGTACTTCAGTGAGGGAGTTAGTGTTTTATCATACTTATATCGCAAAGCTCAAGATCATCACCCTTATATACAATTTGCACCATCAGATTTCTTAGATATTCATATCCTTCACATTTTTCCAATTTTTTCATGAAAACAGAATTAAAACATTATTCCCGATATATATATATATATATATATATATATATATATATATATATATATATATATATATATATATATATATATGTATATATATATACATGTATATATATATATATATATATATATATATATATATATATATATATATATATATATATATATATATATATATATATATACATATATATATATATATATATATATATATATATATATATATATATATACATATATATATACATATATATATATATATATATATATATATATATATATATATATATATATATATATATATATATATATATATAAATTTTGCACTTTGATTATTTGTGTCTTTGGATATTTTTGTATTGGAATATCCCGTATATAATAAAAAAACATGCGTCTGGTATATATATACAGTATATATATATATATATATATATATATATATATATATATATATATATATATATTTATATGTATATATATGTATATATAAATATATATATATACATATATATATATATATATATATATATATATATATATATATATATTACAATTAGGGCTCCCAGGTCCGGAAACCCAAAAAATATATTGTAATATGGCTTGTGACTGGGAACCAAAAATATAATATAACATATACTACGACTGATAAGTTAATCAACCTCTTGAATTCCAAACTCACTTGTTTGTTTTTACATGAAATCTGTTACAATTTAAAACATTATTACACGATTTCTGAGACAATTAAATAAGTCCCAGACAGTAATTTATAAAACACTGAATATCCAAAGGGCTTTTAAGTACACTCAAAACTAAACTTGGTAATTACTTTTAAGAATTATTTATGACTTACCACGACTCTTTAAATGGTAACGAGTGAATTCTCTTCTAAACACTGGTGATTGGAATAATACACTCTTTACCAAAAAAAAAAATATTCCATATAGATTACAACACTTTGGAAAAGAATTTACATAATAACAAATATAGTCGCTCGGAATATTAAGTCTGAACAAAACTTAGATTAAGGCAAAAATGTTACGATCGAGGAATTATATTATGACTTGACTTAAACTATTATATCTAAATAAACCCTAGAATAAGAAAAGAAGTGACACTCATGAAAATAATACAATCACTTTTTTCTCTGAAATTAAATCTGAGTACAATATTTCAGTTTCACCCTTAATGAGAAACTGATAACCAGATCACAATACCAATAGCTAACCTTCATACAGTGCCAGTTACAAAAATCTTTACACAATGCGAACAATCACCCTAACAAAATTAATTCAAAATCCCTGTTTTGTCTTACATATCTTTTCAACACAATATTTCGTTTGGGGCACAGAGTCACTTAGGAGAGGACACACTAGAGGTACTGAACACTTTTAAAACAATACTCTGCACTACATGCTTGAATGAGAGAGAGAGCGAGATGGCGGACTTCAGGCTAGAAATCTCTATCTGACTATCTAACACTGGGGGTCGCCTTACATATAAAACCTGCCTGCTTCGAGAAACTTCCCAATGAACTGGGAAGCATGGGGAGGGCGTGGCAAAAGACATCAGAGTTACCAAGTATCACTCTCCCGAATGCATACTCATGCCACGCCAGACGGCTCTCGCAGTCAGGTAGATCAGCCTACCCTTTGTCCCGGACATAAAAAAAAAGATACTATCCTATCACCAGGCTATTCGCGAGAATTCCAAGCCCATGGTACACTGCGCATTCTCTCTCAAACATGATGCAATACCTCACAAAATATAAATAACATTATATAAGCCCCCCTTCCTATCTTCTATGATCAAATAGCACTCTCAAACAGTTTATGTAAGGCTTCATAACAACACATATGTGAAATGAAAAGTTAATTCTTAATAATAACGTAAATTTACATATACTGCCTTGAATAAAGAATACAATTGAATTAACAACGAATGTCTCATGAAATTTACCTAATGTACTTACATCTACATGAGAGGAGCTAATTTTCTTGGCTGGCTATTCATCTCTTCATTGCACAAAAGGTATAATAGATAAATAAATCATGAATAATCCATTGTATTTATTCTACACTAGACCAGCTTCGTAAGAATATATATATATATATATATATATATATATATATATATATATATATATATATATATATATATATATATATATACATATATATATATATATATATATATATATATATAATCTTTTCAGTAACGCTGAGCAGCACTGACAGGCATATCACTACTTGGTCTATCCCCGTTCGTCAAGTACGCGTGAGGCACCATCGGAAACCAAAAAAGCTTTGTTGTAGTTAGGAAATGGTTAAGTGTTGGGAACGGTTGAGTATGTGCGTGTGCCTGTTGGTGTCTATGCCTGCCTTTATTATTGACAGATTACATACAGTAGTCTTACATAAGAAGGAAGTGTAGCTCCGTCATAACTCAACTATAATCCGATAGAAGTGATATCGAAATATGACTTATTCTGAAGTATTTTGAAAATTTTATGGAGAATCTAAAGACAGATCATTGCAGTTGAACTAACGAGAGAGAGAGAGAGAGAGAGAGAGAGAGAGAGAGAGAGAGAGAGAGAGAGAGAGAGAGAGAGAGAGAGAGAAAGAGAGAAAACCTTACCTTACCTTATTGCCTTATTCTATGTTTGGGTTCACCCAGGTCCCTCAGTGTGAGGCATATCGTATATCCACCAGAGAGTTGCTTATGCCTCTTCCAGTGTATTTTGCATCTTCCAGTCTTGGATGGTCTGGGATGCATCTTGGGTGTTTATCGAGCTTATTCTTAAACACATATACGCTCACTCCTTATATGTTACTTAGATGAGGTTGCAGCGCATTAAATAGTCGCTGCATTATCGATGCTGGTGAGTAGTGGATTAATGTCCTGTTTGCCTTCATTAGTTTTCCTGGTATAGTTTTGGGCACTATTAATCTACCTTGGCTTGCTCTTTCTGATATTTTTAGCTCCATGATGTTTTCAGTAATTAATTCCATTTGTTTACATGCTTGTATTATCATGTAGCATTCTCTTCTCTTTTCTAGACTTTATAATTTTAAAAATTGCAGTCTTTCCCAGTAATCAAGGTCCTTAACTTCTTATATTCTAGCAGTAAAGGACCTTTGTACACTCTCTATTTGTGCAATATCCTTTTGGTAGTGTGGGTACCATATCACATTGCAGTACTCGAGTGTACTACGTACATAAGTTTTGTACAGCATAATCATGTGTTCAGCTTTTCTTGTTTTAAAGTGTCAGAATTGCATACCCTTTTTTGCTTTACATTTAGCCAAGAGTGCTGCTATTTGGTCGTTGCATAACATATTCCTATATAACATTACACCAAGGTCTTTAATTGCTTCCCTGTTTGTGATTGTCTCGTTATTACGTCCCCTGTATGCATATACCGTTCTTTCTTTGTTTCTATAATTTATTGATTCAAACTTATCGGAGTTAAATACCATCATATTTATCTCCGCCCATTCATTTATTATGTTTAGATCTCTTTGTAATGAGTTCCTATCTTAATCACAAGTAATTTCTCTACTTATTCTTGTGTCATCGGCGAAACTTCTCACTGCAGAGTCTTTAACATTATAGTCAGTCTGAGATCATAATAACAAACAGCAGTGAAGCTAATACCATACCATGTGGCACGCCAGATATTCCCTGAGCTTCATCTGATTTCTCGTCATTTGCAGCCACTATCTGTTTTCTGTTTTGTAGAAATTCTTTTATCTATTTTCCTATCTTTCCCTTAATATTGGGCTTTCTCATTTTTTTCTCGAATATATTATGGTGTACCTTGTCAAAGGCTTTGGCAAAATCTAGATATACCACATCTGTGTCTTTTTCACTTATCATATTTTTGTATATGTTTTCATAGTGTGCTATCAGTTTGGTTTGTGTACACTGTAAAAAGTTCAAGGTACAGAAAGGGTATAACGATTGAGCTGGGGTTTAAATACATGTAAAACACCCTACGGCTCAAATATACCCCTCAACATCAGGAGGCAGGGTATTTTTTGTGAATAATATACCCTCTATTGTACTTTGTCTTAAAATGGGCTTGGTAAGTTTGTGTGATCATGTCATGAAATGAACTTTTACTCTGTATTAAATCACCATATTGTTACACTGATAGTGTAATGCACCAAAAAAGTTACGAACAACATATTGGTTTTGAGTTATGGATAGTTTTGAAGCAAGTTCCTACAAAATGCGGTACTTGGCAATTTGTATTGTTGCCGTCTCGAGATTTTTCGAGACCCCGGGAATTTGGCGGGAAATTTCAGTGGCGTCTGGACTCTCGTCTGCTCTGCAGTGAAGATGAATTGCTCCAATTAGCGTCATCGGGATTATAATATCTACTCTGCATTTCACCTGTTAACTGCTAACCAAGGTAAGAACACTAACTGTCCATCTATGCAAGCATAGACAGTGGTCCCCAACATGTATATATACCGCCAACTCTGACTTGAAAGAAAAACGCCGGTAGATGCTTATAAAAAGGCGGCGGTTTACCATACAAATACGCGGCTATGTACGTCTCTGTTGCATGTCATAACTATGGTGAAAGAACCACAACTATTCGAGAATGACACTTACATTATCTTATTTCGTTTTGACAATGATTCTAAATAGCATATACCTACGTGGTGGTTTGCACTGAAAGATGGTTAAAACAGAGACGAAGCCTTTTGACATACTACTTAGTAGACTTTAGTAACTTCTTTAGTTATAATAATTCAATTAATCTTATATATATATATATATATATATATATATATATATATATATATATATATATATATATATATATATATATATATATATATAGTATATATAAGTATATATATGTGTATATATATATATATATATACATATATATATATATATATATATATATATATATATATATATATATATATATATATATATATATATATATATATATATGAAATTGCTCTTTGTCAACTCATGTACAGCTTTCTCTCGGATAGCCGTTATTAATGTGACGTCACTACAACTGAGACAAGTCCTCCCTCTCTCTCGCCAGGCGAATTCTTTCTCCCCTCTGTCTCTCGCTGACTGCTTTCCATAATCTCATTTAATTTTACTGTTATTATTATTATTATTATTATTATTATTATTATTATTATTATTATTATTATTATTATTATAATTTTGATATCAATATAAAATGATAATAATAATATTGGTATGATTATTATTATTCCTTTACTCTTTTTACTATTATCACTATTATTATTATTATTATTATACTCCTTATATTATTATTATATTGTTTTTATTATTATGGTTTTTGCATTGACTCTGGTATTTATGTGACCTATAACACTTTTTACCATAATTTTACGTATGATAAAATGTGGTATGTATGTTTCTTATTATCTGAAATGCTGCCTTGAATAAATTTTAGGTTACTCATCCCCATTATTTCTGCAGTATTTTAGAAGTCAAAACTACCATACTTAACATTATTTCCTACTTCAACGTTACGAATAAAAATTGTCAGACATCATCATTAGTTTTGCATTCAGGCTGTGATAGTCTAAAAAATCATTATTACTAACACCGGGGAAAATAAGTAAGAAATTATCATTAGTACTTAATTATGAGAGAGAGAGAGAGAGAGAGAGAGAGAGAGAGAGAGAGAGAGAGAGAGAGAGAGAGAGAGAGAGAGAGAGAGAGAGAGAGAGAGAGAGCGTCAAGCTGTCTGGGAGGAAAAAACCATAAACAACGTATTCAGCTAAACGTTAATAACTTTACGATTACGCGTAGTCTGTAAGCAAACACTGACGCCAATGATTTCTTAATCAGTTTGACCTGAGGTAGCAGACAGTTAGGTATTTATGCATGATATTTTTTCCTTTCTTTTCTATATATATATATATATATATATATATATATATATATATATATATATATATATATATATATATATATATATATATATATATATATATATATATATATATATAGGCACACACACACTAACAAATATTTTCTTTTCACAGATTTCTGCGTACGGTTTGCTTTGCAGCTTCTGCCATCACTCTTTATATATTATATATATACTTTTGATTTTCAAGTGTAATGGAAATAATAAATTGATAAACCAAACTTTTAAAATCATTAACCTTATTACTTTATATACTTATAAGCTATAACTACACCTATATAATGGTGGAATAGATGTTAATTATAAAATTATAATTAATATACACTGGTATTTATGTCGTATAGAATACCCTGTAAAAGGGTATTCTTTACCTACGATACACCCCTAAGTAAGGGTATCTCAAGTATATGTTATACCCTTGATATGGGTATATTGTAAAGGGTATATTATAGTTCTTATATACCCCGATAGGGTATGCTATTTTAACCACTAGAAATACCCCTTTTCTACCCCTTTTATACCCTTAATTTTTTAGAGTGTACTTTTTCCGGACACAAAAATTATTTTTAACCAAATGATTCATTATTTTCTTTTTTATTACCCTTTCATACACTTTCATAATATGTGATGTTAGAGTAACTGGTCTATAATTGCTTGCCTCTAGTCTTGATCCACTTTTGAAAATAGGGGTTATATATGCTAATTTATGTTTAACATATACACACTTTGTCTTAGCAGCATTGGAAGCGGCTTCACGATAATGTGTGCATTCTTTTTTTTTTTTTTAACAAAATCGCTGGAACTCCATCTGGCCTGGCCGCTGATCCATTTTTTAATTTCGCTTATAGCCTGCACAATATCTGCTTTATTAATATCTAAATCCGTTAGATATTCACTACTTTCTTCTTTCATTTTTGTTTCATCATTCTCATTTGCAATTCTTGGCGTGAATTCACTCATATATTTCTGCTAATATGTTATATATTTCCTTTTTTTTATTCGTTAACCGTCCTTCAATTCTTAGAGGACCTATTTCTAATCTCCCTTTATTTATCTTTTTTGCATAGGAGTAAAGTACTTTAGGGTTTTTCTTGATATTTTGGAGTGTCCTTTCTTCTAAGTCCCTTTTTTTTCATTTTCTTTCGATTGTATAACCTTTTTTTTCTGCATTTTCTATCTTACTTTTTATTTACATCATTTTCCATACATTTTTTCTTTCGCAAGATTTTCTTCCACTTTCTAATTTTCTGAAATAAGATTCTTCTCTCTCTCTTGGTATGCATATCTGATGTTTATTTTTTTTCGGTACATATTTTTCAACAATTTTCTCTAGTATTTTGCATAATATATCCATATTTACCTGCATATTATCACTTACTAATTCATTTTTCCAATCTTTGTTCAATTCTTCATTTATTTCTGACCATTTTATATTCTTACCATGGAAATTATATTTTCCATATCCTTCCCATCAGTTTGTGCTTTGTTTTTCTCTGCGTTCACTTGCTTTGGAATGGACTATTAATTCTATGAAATTGTGGTCTTAAATTCCCCTGTTATACACTATTATTTTTTTAACATAATTCACCTCATTCACAAATACTAAATCTAGGACATTGTCCTTTCTTGTTGGAATGTGGTTTATTTGTTGCATATTGTGTTCTAATAGTATATCTTGAAGCTATTATAACTGTCTTTTATCTTCTGCGCTACTATTTCTTTCTTTTCTATATGTATAGATACAACCACTTTCTTCTATTCGTTCATTCCAATACACGAAAAGAAAGTTAAAATATCCAGATAGGAGTAAATTCCAGTCTTTATGATTTCTACATATATCATCTATTTTTTTTTCTATTATTATGTCAAACTCCTTAGTATTTGGGGGTCTGTAGTCTACAATATTCACTAATTTTTCTTATTCAAATTCTACCGCAATCAATTCACATACTTGGTTGCTGTATTTTTCACAGACATTTCCTTGATTTATGTCTTTTCCATATATTGCGGTTCCCCCTTAATTCCTATTTGTTCTGTCTGATCTATATGTTTGGAAACCCTTTATCTGGTCGTCACTGCCAGTCTCTTGGGAATACCATATTTCACCTATATTTAACATATCTATTTTTTCAATATGGGTCAGTTCTTCTAAGAACTCTATTTTCCTTTTAGAGTTTCTCGTGACTAAAAACTGCATTCCTCACCATTATGGTTTGTGTTTCATACCCATTATTTGATATTGGTAATAATATGGATTCTCCCATGCTTCCTTCCTGTTCTGATATGATGTTCTCTTCTTCATTTTCTGGAATTCTGCCATTAAAAAATCTAACTTTTCTATTATATTTGCTCTTTCGCTTTCATATTTATTTTTGTGTGTATGCTTGCAATTATATATGCATTCTTTGTAGTTGGGCTCTAATTGTGCATATTTGGGTTGAAAGGCATCATATTTTGGGGGCTTTTGTGCATAGCACAGTATATACTTGGCTTGTTTATTTTTTATTTATTTATTTTTTTTTTTGCTTTCATTTTTCTTTTCAGTTTGCTGAGTTTTCTGAATTTCATTCATGGTTGCAGGATGCATATATCGACATTTTTTTGTTGAATTTGCATCCTTTTCCTTCTTTTGGGTTTTGCATATTTTTGGATGGAGATCTCTTCATTCGTCTCCATATCTGTCTAAATACACACATTTACCATATATTCTATATTTATGGCATATCTTTGGATGCTTATAGTAGCATCTTTCGCCAAATCTGCAATTCCCTCTTTTCAGTGAATTGCAGATTATATCTTTCTTTCCTGTTCTTTTCTGTTGTTGAATGGCTTTATATGTTGTATCAATGATTTTCTCTGCATCCTTACACATATCCTTTTCATTTTTCTTTTCTTCTTCTTCCTCTTCTTCTTCTTCTCCTTCTTCTTCTTCTTCTTCTTCTTCTTCTTCTTCTTCTTCAACTAATTACAGATTCAGTCTCGACTTAATTATATTTTTCATCCATACTAAGCATGTTGAGCAGAATACCTTTGTGTCTTTAGTACTTATGTTATGTTGCCCTTCATCACAATTAGGATGTATTGGTACGTGCCATATATCGCATTTCCTTAATAATTGTTGCGTGTTAAGAATACTGTACCATATCTTACATGTATTGCACCCTTTTGGCATTCTTTTTCTCAACGCATCAATGAGCACATTCACCATATTGGACATTTTATCGTTCTTGATTGGAATGTGCTAATTGATGTAAACTTTCTTTCTAAGTCTCTTTATCACCTGGATCTTCTTTGGAATTTCTTCTATTATTTTGATGTTGTTTTCTGCAGACTTGCTCCAGTTTGTTGGATCCTATTGTTTCAATATATTTGAGAATATTTTTCTGTAACACTGGTTTGAGCTATTTGTGACCTCTGTTACCAGTAGATCTAGTTCTTGGTGTGCCAACTCATGGAAATAACTCTTGCTCCTGCTGATTGCAGCAAAATCCCTCTAGGCCGTGTTTGTGTTAGAGGCTACCATCTTGTTTAGATTTTTAGTATTTCACAAGATAACTATCCTATGCCAACGTTTTATCCCACTTTTCCGACCTCAAACTAATCACCGACTATTTACGAAAACCTGTATCTATATTGCACTCGATAGGCTTTTATTATTTGCGATAAATCTTCTGATTTTCTAATGTCACAAAATGGAACTCACTAGCATACAGTAACACTCACTCAGAGAGAGAGAGAGAGAGAGAGAGAGAGAGAGAGAGAGAGAGAGAGAGAGAGAGAGAGAGAGAGAGAGAGAGAAAGAAATTCCATGACTGAGACTTCAAACAGTTCTCAGGTATTAGAATATATCCACAAAACAGATAATCCTATCGTGATGAAGGATTGTTTACTTTGAACTATCATCAACAGTCTATTATCGTTCTTATTCTTGTTTCCGCCATATGCAGAAATTTAACTCCCTCCCAGGGTACAAAGAGCTCTCTCGTGAATTTGCTTTTGCATTAACCCACTTGAATTTGGACGTAAATATAGATAATTAAGAGATTATAAAGTTCAAGTAAATTCTCTATCCACTCCGCCAAAATGCGTTTCTAAAATTGAGGTAACTCTGTGGCTCCCAGTGAACTTATTTATATGTAAGCTTAAATTAGCTTTTCAGCTTTATAAGAGAATAGAAATCGAAATTCTATCATCATATCAAATTATATTGAAATTGTTCAACAGAAGTTAATCAAAAGTGTTCGCAATATCCCTACAATTATTTGCCATGGATATTTTAGAGAAACATTTCCAGTATCATTACCAACAATGATACTGGAAATTCGATTAGGCTAACGTATCCCTGCATTATCCTGTATTATATACTGCTGTGAGACATCAAAGTGGTGGAGCTAGGGGAAGAGTGACTGCTCCCCGCTCTCTAGTTTTGGGGTGACTGAATATGCATGAATGTAGTACGATAGGGAATAAAATATGTGAGATTGGAAGTCTACTTTTTATATAGAAAGATGAATATATTGGCTTTGTGTGATACAAAGATAAAAGGGGATATCAATTAGATTATTGTTGGTAAGAGTTAGATTGGGAAGGGAATGTTGGGCTTTGTTAGTGCGTATGGGCCAGATTTTGAGAAAAGTTAAGAGGAGCGGAATGAATTCTGGAATGAATTAACTAGGCATGTAGAAGGACTGGGTAGAAGGAATTATGTACAGTAGTTGCCATGGGTGACTTAAATTCTAGAGTGGGTGATGTAAAGGTAGAAGGTGTCATTGGGAAGTATGACGTACCAGGTGAAAAGGAGAGTGGTGAAAGACTGGTAGATATGTGTGTTCAACAAGAGCTGGTAATAAGTGGCAGTTTAAAAAAAAAAAAAAAAAAAAGATAATAACAAGTATACATGAGTAGGAGTGGCAAAAAGACAAGTGGTAGAAAGGGCATTAATGGATTATGTGTTGATAACAAGAAGAATGTTTGGAAGAATGGAAGACATACACTTGTTTAAGGGTATGGCTAACGGTATATCTAATCGTTTTTTGGTGGAAGGTAAAATTAGGTGCAGCAAAATAGTTGGGGAATAGATTGGGGGATGTAAACGGAAAATGGTTAAGGTTAAAGAGTTAATGAAGCCAGAGCTAAAAGGTGAATATTAAGAAAGGTTTGAAATGGCCTATGACAGAGTGGAGTAAGAGAAACTGGTAATTTTTAGGAGGAGTGGAGGTAGGTAAAAGAAAATTTTCTTAGGACTACAAGTGGTGTGTGTGGCAAGAGGATTGTTGGAGGCAGTATGAAGAAGGGTAGTGAATGGTGGAATGGAATGAAGATAAAAGTGGAAGAGGAAAAGAGGATATTTGAAGAATGGCTGCAGAGTAATAGTGTAAAGAAGTATGAAAGATATAGAGGGAAAAATGAGGAAGTATGACGTTGGGTAGCTGAGACAAAGAGGACGTGTGGCTGAAGGTGGGGTCAGGGTTTGGGTCATTCATATAAAAAGAATAAGAAGAAATTTTAGAAAGAAGTGACGAGGGTAAGGAGGGGTAGTTCGAGAATTGAAGAGACATGGAAAGATGGAGATGGAAGGCTGCTAAAAGGAGAGGAGGCAAGAAAAAGGTGGACGTAATATTTGGAAAGTTTACTGATTGTTGAGGAAAATAGGGAGGTAGATATAATTGTTGTTGTAGTTGTTGAAGTGCCAGTGATGGGAGAGGAGAATGAGAAAGAGATTAAAATCGAGGAAGTGAGGAGAGCACTAGATGAATGGAGAGTGGAGAAAGCCCCTGGTATGGATGGTGTGTGGACTGATGTTAAAGGAAGGTGGTGTGACTGTATTTGAATTCTTGGTGAGATTGTTTAATATATGTTTTATGTTGTCAATTGTACCAGTAGACTGGGTGTGTGAGTGTATTGTACCACTATATAATGGTAAGGGTGAAGTGCATGAGTGTTTGCTGAGTGTGGTTGAAAAAGTGTATGCTAGAAACCGGAAAGAATGGCGACCCATAGTGACGCTGTTCCAGTAGGCCCTGCTGCTTCCTCTGGTTGCCTTGGTGGCCGTGGAGATAGCAGCAATCAGGGATTCAGCATATGAAACTTCATTTGTGGTGGATAATGGGGGAGGGTGGGCTGTGGCACCATAGCAATACCAGCCAAACTCGGCTGAATCACTAGTCAGGCTGGGAGGAGCGGAGAGAGGATAGATCCCTTTTTGTTCCTTTGTTTTGGTGTAGGCTGACCCTCAGAATTGGGGGAAGTTCCTTGGTAAAAAGCTAAATTATTATCATTATTATTACTATTATTAGGATAATAGCAAAGCGAAGAAAGGAAACGAGGAAAAATAAAATATTTTAAGAACATTAGCCACATTAAGTATATTGTACCAACCGTGTGTCACCCGATCGCACATAGTAACGACATTTCTTTTTTTTTGTATATAATATGCTTTGTATCTTTGCTCTCCCCGCGCCCTGATAGGGACCTGAATAAACATGTCTGTTTTTTTCACCATTAACTGTTAACAAAACCGGTTACCGGTTGAACATAAAATTGCCTGTTATGTTTTTATGTCCCTTTTGCCTGGACTCTATGTATATATAAACCAATGTTCTGGAATAAAGTTACTCAATTGCTTTCATCCTGTCTTCTTAGTCACAGCCTCTCTCAGCCCGTCAAATTGGTGACCCCGGAAGTCGACTTGCTCCTCCCGCCTTTCACCCAACCCCCCACATCATTGGTATTATGGCGGACTCCACATAAGTTGGCGCCACCCCATTGAAACTTTCGTCGTTTGCCAGCGGAGAGGCGATTGCTTGGTCTCAGCGAGCAGAAGATCAGTTCCAAATCAAGAGAATGACTCGCTCAACCACCAAAGCAGAATATGTTCTTGCGGCAATACCCGAGAACACCTTCCCGGAAATATCCGAGTGGCTTTATGAACCAGGCGACACCCCAATAGCGTATTATGCCCTCAAAACATACCTTCTGCAGCAGTACTCGCCGTTGCCAGCGGCCCGTATGGCAAAGCTTTTTGAGCTCTCTCAACAACCGTTGGGGGACCAAAGGGCTTCGCTCGACCTCAGAGAAATGACCAGTATTGCTCGCTTGCAATTTGCCGCAGATGGCTCACCTCTAAGGTGAACCTGTTTCGTGCCTTTTGGATACGCCGTTTACCAGAACCTGTATGCTCTGCCATACCCGATATCGAAAGTTTACTCTTTAAGGACTTGATGACCAAAGCCAACGTCCTTATGGACAGCCACTTCACGACCTTCAAGAAATACATCAACGCCTCCACTCCTGACAAACACGACGCCTATTCAACGTCAACCGAAGCTGACGTGAATGCCGTAGGACATACACGCCTACCCTGTGACGTGCTGGGGCAGCGACAAAGCTACCCATCCCCCACCAATCGCTCGCGCCCAAACCAATGACTTCTACAGCCACTTACTGCCTCCCAACTGCCGCAGTTTTGCTACTACCAATACAGATTTGGGGCAGCCACGAAGAAATGTGCCAGGGATTGTCAATGGCCAAAAAACGTGTAAGTAGGCCACCGCTTGTGGCGGTGGCCTTCCATGTTTCTAATCTTTTCTTTTTACATGATGCAGGTACGTTGGTGCGATTTTTGGAAGAAACGGGTGCTTGTCGTTTTTTTTTTGCCAAGGGAACTCTTCAGGACACGACGTAGTCTGTCTATGTCTGCCGACGTCTGCCTGGTGTCTGCCAACAGATCTGCGATACCCATCTACAGTTACAAGAACCTCATATCATCGTTTGGAAATGATAAATTTAATTGGAATTTTCTCGTTGCTGACATCACATAGCCAATCCTCGGTGTAGAATTCCTCTCTCATTTCCACCATCTGGTCGATGTCGCCCACCGACGATTGGTAAACGCAGACTCGTACTTGTCGACACCTGTTCAACTCACCTCTCCAACCTCACTCTCCTCATCGTCCACTTCCTCACGTTTTACCCGGATGTTTTCCGTCTAGAGCTTCGCCAAATGCCCAAGGCTCCTGCCAAGCAAGATATTTTTCACCATATCAAGACGACGGGACCCACAGTCTTTCGCAAAATGCAGCCGCCAAACAGACGTTCGCCAAAATGGAGGAAATAGGCCTTTGCCAAAAAGCATCCAGCCCATGGTCGTCACCCTTACAAATCATTCTGAAGAAAGATGGCTCCCTCCGTCCGTGCGGGGATTACAGGTCCCAGAACATGCATACAGAACCGGATCATTACGCCCTCCCAACGATCGCCAACGTGACCTCTTACCTGCACAAAACGAAGGTTTTCTCCAAGCTCGACCTCCTGAAGGGGTATTATCAGGTGCCTATGAACCCAGCAGACATCCCCAAGACTGCCATCACCACTCCATTTGGTACATACACCTTCAATAACTCCTGTTTTCGCCTTCGTAATGCTGGGGCCACTTTTCAATGTCTCATGGATGGCATCTTAGGGGACCTCCCCTTCTGTGTATGTTATATGGACGACATACTTATGTTCTCTTCCTCAAAAGAGGAACTCCTCCGTCACCAGCGCATCTTGCTCGACCACCTGCAACAAAACCGCCTTGTAGTCCGGTATGAAAAATGTACCCTTGGCGCCAACCAAGTGTCGTTCTTAGGGCACCGCATCACTCCTGAATGAGTCGATCCCCTCCCTGAGAAGGTAGTAGCCATTCAGAACTTCCCCATGCCCTTGACCGTCAAAGCTCTGCAGGAATTCTTGGGCATGATCAACTATTATTACTGTTTTATTCCAGCCATTGCCGCCACTCTTGCTCCCCTCTACGCCTTCCTCAAGGGTAAGCCAAAGGACCTAAAGTGGGGTCCCCTTCAAGAAGCGGCCTTCTGCAATGTATAGAAGGCCCTATCAACCGCGGCTGCTCTCACTTTTGCCATCCCACATGCCCCTCTCCTTCTCTCCCCCGATGACAGCGACATCGCTATTGGTGCAGTACTCGAACATGTGGTCAACGGCTCATCCCGCCCATTGCTTTTCTTCAGCAGAAAACTGTCCTAGGGGGAATCGGGTTTTTCTACTTTCGATCGCGAATTGCTGGCGGTGCACTTGGCTGTCCGTCACTTTCGCCATTTCTTAGAAGGTACGCCCTTCATCAATCGCACAGACCACATGCCTCTGGTGCCCACCTTCACTCGACAGTCTGACGCCTGGTCCGCCCGCCAACGTCGACATCTCTCCACCGTGGCTAAATACAATTGCACCCTTTTACAAGTCCCTGGAAAAATAAATCCCGATGCCGATGCCTTGTCAAGAAACACGTTGGCGGCCGTTCAACTTGGATTGGATTACAACGCCTTGGCTGAAGCCCAACAACAGGATCCAGAGTATCAAGCATGTAGACATCCTGCACCTCCCTCCGTTGGGAAGACATCCCCTTCGAAGACTCCAACACCACCCTCCTCTGTGACGTCAGTTATGGTAGACCGCGACTTTGGATTCCTGCTCCCAAGCGCCGACAGGTGTTTGATTTCATTCACGGCCTTTTACATCCCTCGTGCCGTTTTACTGCACAGCTGATGAAGACGAAGTTCATTTGGCACGG
>NC_090741.1:109835337-109837837 GCF_036898095.1 Palaemon carinicauda
CGGGAGAGAGCAGGCCAGACTAATACACAGCTCTGGTTTAGAAACATTTCTCTGATATATATATATATATATATATATATATATATATATATATATATATATATATATATATATATATATATATATATATATATATATATATATATATATATATATATATATATATATATATATCATTTTGGTATATCGTTAGTATTTCTGTGGTTCTTGTGTCATAGATACAGTTACATTTCATATTTGCTGACTCTCTTTTTCATTAGTGGTTTAATGTTTTGATATTGTTGGATGAACTTTTCGAGTAGATTTGCATAATGTACGTCATGTACGATTGTTCATATGCGCCAGTTAGGCAGCAACTGAGAGACTGCACAATTGCCACTAACTTTTTTCAGCAGATAGCGAGCTTTTATAACAACAGTTTACTGAGCGATACAAACAGATACAGGCAGAAACAAGTTATCAGTGCGAGGGGAGAGTGATAACGACAATATGACTGAGTTTTTGTACTAGTATGTATCCATAATCTTATTCATATATGTATATGTACAGTATGCACTTAAAGATATATGAATAGATATTTTTTTTTTTTGTATAAGTAGATAGTTTCAAATAAATATGAATTTTAACCGATTACTAGATAAGTAGAATTTGTTCCGTAGCACTTACTAAATAGGCAACATTTAAATGTTATTCAATTTCCCTTCGGTGATAGAAATTCAGGTTTAAATTAATTCTGATGTGATTTTCTCATTACCAATTAAGGAGCAAAATGTCTTACTCCTATAAAGGTAATGCAACCTTAAATGCAAATATATCATGATTTAATAAAATCTGAATGAAAGCCCAGATCTTGACTGGCGGAGCCTAATAGAGTTGATAAGTAACTCTCTCTCTCTCTCTCTCTCTCTCTCTCTCTCTCTCTCTCTCTCTCTCTTGAAAATCACGTAGCATCAGTATTTCTATACCCTTTTATTGCTAATCCTCCATCTGAATTATTGACTTATGAGGATCAGAGTCAGCTGCAAAGGTCGATAATAAAAACTGAGGAACGGGGTGCGTTCTTCGTGAATCGGCGAATATGACAAAGAAGAAGGGCCACTCTTATTTCTTTTTATTGACTGCTTCCTTTTGCTTGATTATCAGGATACTTTGCAATTGGGGTTCTTGTTGGTTGGTGATTTTCATGGCCAGAAAATGATCACCTTGACATTTTCTTGATTATCAAAATTCGATTGTTTCTTAAGGTAATATTTATCTGTGGTATTATTATCTCCTTTTTTTTTAATTCGGGTTGATGAGTTTCTCAACATTTCAATTGAAAGATCAAGTCTTTTTTGCGCTGAGCTTGGAGAAACTTACAACATGGTTACTTTGGAGATAGGTGATGATTTGTGATAAACATTTTGATGATAACTTTCTCATTATTACCTCTGAATAGTTAGATAGAAGTTTAAATTCTTTATTCTTTATAAAATATGTAAGCAATATGCCTTAAATATTAAATTAAATAAAGTTATATGATGTAAAGAGATTGTTGAATGTTAATATATACAGTAATACATAAAAAGTGAATAGATATTCTCGCCTTTGTATCTGTTAAAGCATATGATTAAGAGAGGATGCAAAACAGACGGAATGGCAGATTGTCTGAGAGAAAGAGAGAGAGAGAGAGAGAGAGAGAGAGAGAGAGAGAGAGAGAGAGAGAGAGAGAGAGGTGGTGTTAATTTAGATGTTTTAAGCGTCCAGGATATGAAGAGGGCTTAAACTTTCC
The DNA here is from genome assembly GCF_036898095.1 of Palaemon carinicauda. NCBI lineage: Eukaryota > Metazoa > Arthropoda > Malacostraca > Decapoda > Palaemonidae > Palaemon > Palaemon carinicauda. Next base: position 109,837,109 of record NC_090741.1, read on the forward strand.
TTGACACAGCTGATAATCGAGAGAGTTTGTGCATCGTAAAATTAATCCTTTTCAGTGAACAGATATTAGTAACCATTTAGTACAGAGTATGCTTTCAAAATCATTCCCTCTTTTCTGGGGGGAGGAGGGAGGGCGAGAGGAAGGTAGAAAAAATGGGTTATATCAGTCTCTGACATAAGAAGTATCTGTTTGCAACAAATGACGTATTTCATTTTGCAATAACAATTAAAGCCTTATTTAGGTTGATTTCTCTGGACATAAATTAAGTGGTGAGATAATCATAATGTTGGGTGAAAGAAGGAATCAAAGAAGTTTGACTAATATCAGAATTCTATTAAACTTACGTAAAATGGAAAAGAAAAAGTTCATTTTCCTCTGACATGCTGTTTCACTTGTAAACGAAACCACTATAGATTTAGGAGAGGTTTTGCAAACTATACCCACCATCTATTTTCTCCTTTAAGATTACCGCATCCCTCTTACACTCCTCCTGCTACTCCTCTTTTTTACTTCTTTTCTTTGTACAGCATGACTCATTGGGGTTGTTAATCTGCCCGTTTTAATAAATGCTTCTCTCTGATATGAACTCTAAGAGATGGTCGAGAAATAGTGTATTTCCTCGTTGTTTTTATTTTCCCTTTTCATCTTTTTCGTGAAGGTCACAAATTAAAGAACACAACGGGTCTTTTCATTGCAAAAACTCCTTTCGGAACTTCAAAGAACTCAGAC
>NC_090741.1:109840337-109842837 GCF_036898095.1 Palaemon carinicauda
TATGTCCCCTACCCACATAACAAGGACACCATTACCTATTTACCATCATCGACCAATGAACTCGTTGACATGAAGCCATTCTCATGGTAACTGCATATTACTTCCGATAAGTGCACAATTTTTGACTCTCGATTGTGGATATCACTAGCAAAATTCCTGGGTATCACCTCTCATCAAACAACTGCACACAACCCTTCTGGAAATAGTATGGTTGAACATTTTCACCATATCATCAAAGCATTTTTTATGTCTCTCTGAAAGGACTCCAACTGGTTTACAAAGCTTCCCTTGGTCCTCTTGGGACTAAAGGCCCCTAATAAAGACCCCCTGGATATCTTGACAGCTGAAATAGTGGATGGCGACCCATTAGTCGTACCTGCCGATTTTTTTTTTGTCTGTAACATCCTTCAATAATATCCAGCACCTACATCGTATTGTGGAAAGATTTACTCTATGCCGACAGACTTAAGAGCCCCTAACTAAGCAAAGTACACGGACAGATCAGCACTCGGCAACGCACATTTTCCTTTGCAACGACAATATCAATGCACTGTTAATGGCACCTTTCACCGTCCCTTACCTCGTGATCCATCAAACAACTAAAGCATTCTGCTTCAACAGACCTTGCAAAGAAAACTGGGTCTCCATTGATTGCCTAAAACCTTCGTATCTCCTGCCAGATGACCCCTTCTACAATATGGCTCTCAAGAGTAGGGTGCCCCTACTTTGCATGTATGTCTTTTTTAAAGGGGAGCTGTGTACTATGTAGACTATAACAGTATTCTTTTTTTTTTTTTATATATAATTGCTCTGTGGATGGCTAATTAGTATATTATCAGTGGATGTATAGGAGGTAGGTAATCAGCCAATGACATTTTAGGAGGTAGGTAACTGACTTATGACTGCTTATTAAATTGCTAATTGATCAATTGTTGCTAGATAGTTAGATAATTTTTCAATGGTGGCTCATTTGATAGGTTATCAAGGAAGGACTTCTTATTTAGTAACTAATCGACTAATTTATGAGTATATATTAGCTAATTCAACAATGACTTTTTGTGAAGGAGCTAATAGAACAAGGACAGATTGAGAGGTAGCTAATTGACCAAAAACTGCGTAGGAGATAGCAAATCGACGCATGGATACTTAATTGGTATATAATCAATCACTGACTACTTGATGGGTACCTAATTGACTAATGACTATTTAGATAGTGGCTCACTGACCAATATTTGGTTAGTAGGTGGCTGTTTCACCAATAAATGCTTAGTAGTTAATTAGTAAAGCAATGATTGTTTGGAAGTACTAAGATACCAATGACTGTTTGGGAGATAAATAATCAACCAGTGACTGCTTTGACAGTAGCTAACCAAACAATGGCTGCTTATTGGGTCGATAATCAACTGTTAATTAATTACTATGTAGATAATCGACCAAATTACAGTTCAGGAGGTAACTAATTAATCAATGTTTGTCTCGCTAGAGTGTGGACGTGTTGAGTGGAGCTCCGTTGAACACTCACCCTGAATCATGTTTTAGCTTTTTGTTTCTTGCTTAGAATATCATTGAAAAAATATTAATTAATTTTATGGAGAAACCTAAGTGATAAGAAACAGTACATTATGTCTGTCCCTAACCATTTCTGCCTCATATGTAAAATCCCGGCGGTAGACCGGAAAAAATGGATAGGATGTGAATGCAATAAATTCTTTCATAAGAAATGTGTGTATATAGGTGCAGGCGTCACTGATAATGAACGGAATAACTTAGATTGGTTATTCCCACACTGCGTAGGTAAACCAGATAAGCCAATTTATTAAAATCCAAATTAAAGGAAGATGTGAATATGAGGGAATTGGCCCTGAACGAACAAGACAAAAATAGATGACTTGGAAAACAAACTAGCGGACCTTAGCACACACGCAGCAAATTCCACCCAAACTACCAGCCGCACTGAGAAAGTTGATATTCTTGCTATGAATATGGAATCAATTAAAGCAACAATTCAAACATTGATGAACACAAAACCGGAGAAACCGACATTTGCTGACAAAGTTATGGAAAAAAATCTGGTGGTAATTAAATTAATAAATACAATAACTAAAACTACTGAAATAAAGCACGATGTTGAACAGGAACTTAAAAAAATGCTTCGGGTGGGACCACCCACTATGTGCTAAAATGTGATCCTGAAGTTCGGAGTACTATTCAAGATAATGGGGACAACGTTTCGTTACGATGGGATATTTATAACATACGTGATAGATACCACGTGATCACCTGCTACCACTGTCAGAGGTATGGACATCTTAAAAAAGATCGCAAATCTATGAATGATGATAAAGTCTGCAGGAAATGTTCAGGAATGCATTGCACCAAGGAGTGTAATTCACAAGGGTTCAAGGTAAGTTGATTCCTACTTTTTTTATTCCGGTTATGTAAAAGTATTGTACAGAAAAAAAATTTATTAAAAAAAATCATATATAAAATATGGTAGACA
>NC_090741.1:109847837-109852837 GCF_036898095.1 Palaemon carinicauda
ATATACTGGAAATTTTGTATTGTTTGGAGGTTCTCCAGATTCAGTTGTGGCTGCTTCTTTGGTTAATGTTCGCATGTCTTTTCCCAGGTATGATCGCGTCACTAAGTTGGCTGTGGTGGATAGTCTACCTATCCCGGTATTGATGGTATCCTGGGAAATGATGTGCTGGATAGTGAAGGACGGGAGCTGTACCCTTTATTATCAATAAATGCTGGTCACGTAGCTGTAATGACTATATCCACAGTAAAAGCTGCTAATTTACTTGATGTGGAGAGCAATGATGACTTAATATTAAGTAGTGTAGAGTTAGATGTTTTAAGACCTGGGCCAGAAGAGAGTAGTTGTAATGATGTAGTTAATTTGAAACTTGATTGGGACAGAGCTGCTTTTATTAAAGCTCAAAAAGATGAATTTAATTTTGATTTGGGGCGATGTTGGCGATCTGATTAAACCTAGGTTTGGAGTTGTAAAGGTCTTATTATATAGGTTTAGTCATCCTGCATCTGATAATTTGAATAAAAATGGTCGGGTGAACAGATTGTGGTACCTTCTCAATTCAGATATTCTGTTTTGGAGTTTACTCATACTAATTCTTTTTCAAGTCGTTTGGGTGTGTTAAAAACTGTTCATAGCCTGGCTAGGTATTTTTGGTGGCCTGGAATTAAATTGAGTGTGAAGCAGTTTATCAGAGAGTGCGAGACTTGTCAGGTTATGAGTAAACCAAATCAGGGGATCCCTAAAGCCAAGTTGTATCCCATACCTGTTATAGGTGGTCCATTTTCTGGGTTAGTAATTGATGTGGTAGGTCCCTTACCCAAAACTAAAACAGGTTACGTATATTTACTAACTATCATTGATAGAGCCTATCCCTTTTCTGAAGCTATACCTATTAGGCGTATTACTTCCAAAGTTGTCTTTGAAAAATTAATGGATTTCTTTTCCAGGTATGGTCTCCCTCGTGTAATTCAGACCGCCTGCGGAACGAATTTCACGAGTAAGGTACTTACTGGTGAGTGTGCTCAACTGGCCATTCAGCACGTTACCAGTGTACCTTATCACCAAGAGAGTAAAGGAGTGGTGGAAAGGTTCCACCAAACCCTCAAGTCTGTCCTGAAAAAACATTGTTATGATCATGATTGTCATTGGGACAAAGCCCTCCCTTTTGCCCTCTTTGCTATCAGGAATCACCCTAACTCTTTCACTGGTGTAGCTCCTTTCGAGTTGGTATTTGGGCACAAGGTTCGTAGACCATTGGAAATTGTTTTTGAAATGTTCAGATCCAACCGGAAGGAGGAAATAAATGTTAAAAGGTTTGTGGGAGACTTGAAGTGAAAAATGGTTAGTGCCTGGAAGTTTGCCAGGGAAAACTTGGAACGATCCCAGTCAGTAATGAAGAACAACTTTGACAAAAAGGTAAAGGTACATTCATTTGAACCTAGGGAGTTGGTTTTTGTACTGAGCATGGACCCGGATAGTTTTCTCGAACCAAGATATAGGGACCCTTGGAAGGTTTTGAGGAAACTGTCAAAGGTAAACTATGAAATTGAAGCTCCCGGTTCAACCCGTAAATGTAGAATATTTCATGTTAATCGTCTGAAACCTTATATTGGTAAGCAAGGTGATCCATTAGCTACAGTGTCCGAGTCTGTATGTGGTATTGGATGTGTCTCCCGAGGACTTTGACGAGTTAGGGTGTCAGTCTTCTTCAGATACATTGGGTGAAAATGTGCAAAATTTGGAGATGTTAAAAATTAGTTTAGATTATTTACATGTTAACAAACTGGAATATGTGATTAATTTAATGTATTCCTTTTCAGATCTTTTTCAGGATGCTCCAGGTAGGACAAATATTCTAAGTCATGACCTTGATGTAGGGGATGCTTCCCCTGTGAAGCAATCCTTACCGGCTGAACCCAGTAAAATGCGATTTGGTCAGTATGGAGATAGAATATATGTTGAAACATAACCTTATTCAACCATCTGTAAGTCCCTGGAGTTCTCCTATTGTATCAGCAAAGAAAAGAGACGGGAAGTTCCGCATGGGTCTGTGGAATACCGTAAAGGGAACACCAATACAAGAAATTATTCTTTTCTTTTTCCTCGTATTGATGATTGTCTGGATCGTATTGGTTCTGCCAAATTTATTACTAAGCTGGGTTTTTTAAAGGGTTATTGGCAGGTTCCATTGTCCGACCGAGCTCGTGAAATTTTCGCATTTGTCAGTCCATTTGATCTATACAAGTGTAAGGTTATCCCCTTTGGAATGAAAAATGCCGTTTGTACTTTCCATAGGCTCATGAATAGGGTAATTTGTGGTTTGGAAGGACTTGGTAGTATATAGTAATGACTGGGATACTCACATGTTAAGGTTACATAAGGTTTTTGAAGCCCTTAGGTCTGTAGGATTAGTTGTTAATTTGGCTAAGTGCGAATTGGGCAAGGTCGTCTGTTATTTGAGTCACGAGGTTGGTTTAGGTCAGGTGGCTCCGAAACAAGCTAACCTTGAGTCACTTATAAATTTGAAAAGGCCTGGTAATGTTAGATAGGCAAGAAAAGTGCTGGGTATGACGGGTTATTACCGCAGATTTGTGAGTAATTACTCTGATCTTGCTCAGCCTCTTACTAGTTTATTAGAAAAAGGAAAAAAGTTTTGGTGGTCGGATCAGTGTGAAGAATCTTTTAATAAACTTAAATCAGTATTAATTACTAACCCTATTTTGACTTCCCTATATTTTCAGAAATCTTTTATGATAGCAGTAGATGCCACTGACGTCGGCATTGGAGGTGTCCTTTTTCAGAGAAAGGAGGATGGTGTTCATCCTATGTCTTACTATAGTAAAAAGCGTCTGGCGGCAGAAATACATTACTCTACTATAAAAAAGGAAGCTCTTTCTTTGGTCCGTGGTCTTAACTATTTTAAGCCGTACATGACAAATATTTCTTTCCCGGTTGAGATATGGATGGATCACAATCCTCTGGTTTTCATCGTGTGGATGAAGGGAGCAAACCAGAGGATTTTGCATTGGGCCCTTTTTCTGCAGGAATTCAATTTGGTTATAAAACATGTTAAAGGGACTGACAACAGAATTCCTGATACCCTTTCTAGAATTGAGTGTGCTGGCCTGATCATTCATATGCGCTGCCTTGCTTGTTTCTCCTTTGAGGTTGTGTAATAAATTTTTTTAGCTTTGTAGATAAAATTAAGGAGGTTTCTTTAAGTGGTATACACTCTAGTGTTTTATAAAGGTTCCCTTAAAATTATTTATTGATTTGTCTCGATATACTAAGACTTTTGATTGTATAATAAGATATATGACTTTTTGGACTATGAAACCGGTGTATTGTAGGTTAAGGTGTATGTCTGTGGGCGTACCTGTAAGTTTATTTAGGTTTAGTTAGGTAGGTTTCTTTCCATAGAATTGGAGATGTTTGACTAAGTACGGTAATATTGGATCTTTAAAAATAATGTTAAGCTATATGAAGCTTTTGCTTTTTATTCTTTATACTTATTGTTCTTACTTTAAAGATGCATTTCCATTTATATATAAAAGAAATAATAGTTTTTTTGTTTATTTTTTTTTTTCTTCTGGGAGGAAAGTATTATATATTAACGTAATCTTTGCTTTTGTTTTCGTCAGCCTTGTTACTGCCTTTTTGTTTTATGTAAAATTAGTATAGGATTTAGTTAATAACGCTATAGTTGTAATTTTAATTTTTTTCTTTTGAAGTGCTGTTTTAACCTCCTCCCCGCACGTTTGAAGACCTATAAGTGTCTAGTTTAACGCTTGTTTTTTTTCTGTGTTTTTCGAATCCTTAGTGAGAAGAGACATCTGTGTTTACTTGCGAGGAACTCGATTGCTAAATGACATAGTTCGAGCTTGAGGTTACCTGGACTTACTTCAGCAGCTGGCTTATGTGAGCTTTTCCGAGGATTGCGACATCAACGTTCGACAGCTTTTAGCAGGTGCGCATCTGCCACCTGTGGGGATTTGCAATTCCTGCGCATTCTCTTCTGTGGTCCGCAGCGCCGACGAAGGATTCCCGGCTTTAAGTTTGACTCGGGAGAGACATCACCATCAACGCATCCTCGCCATAGTCAGCTGTGGGAGCCTTGGAGCTCGTGGTGGCATGTAGGGAGGCAGTTGCCAGGTAGGAGAGATTGTGTACCTTTTTCTGGGATTGGGGCTCTATTTCCCTCCCTTTTGATGAGGAGTCCTGCTGAGCTGCACTCCCTATGGTAGCTGAGTGTTAGGGGAGTCGCTACCTTGGTTGGAGCAGGAGGTGATTTGTTCCAGCCTCAATGAGTGTGGGAATATATATATATATATATATATATATATATATATATATATATATATATATATATATATATATATATATATATATATATATATATATATATATATAGATATATATATATAGATATATATATATATAGATATATATATATATTGTGTTTTTTGTGTGTTTAGTTCTTAAGTCATCTGCCTCTCTCTCGTTGAGAGTGTGGTGTTTCCCGTTGGGGAATTTTGTTATTTGTTAATTTTTAATTGTTAATTGTTATGTGTTAGTTATTAATAGTTAGTTGTAAGTTGTTAATTCAAATTGTTAGGTAGTCACAAGGTTGACTGTTCTAAAAAATGTTGTTAATAAATATTAAGTTTTCCCAAGTGTTTTCATTTCCACTGACAAATTTTTATGCTTGATATTCTTATTATCACTGATCTCTCTCATCGTGCAATTAGAAATTGCACCATGGCTCGACAAAGGTCGTAACATTGATGTAAAAGTTCAGGAGAAATGTACAGTGCACAAACTTATTATGTTTATATACCATTACAGAAACGAAACATGCATTAGTAAAGGAAATAGACTTCAGGCATAATAAAATTTATCTCCTACCGTATTTATTGAAGAAGTTACAAATAAAATAAATGATGCTATCAACATTCCCTGTGATCATGATGACCAACGTCTGTTGCGAGCTAAGTGTGTTAACT
>NC_090741.1:109857837-109877837 GCF_036898095.1 Palaemon carinicauda
TTATTGACCGGAAATGTTGATTGTCGAAAATATTCCGTTCGCTGTTTGAATTTCGTCATTAGGTTGTTGTTTTTTTTTTTCTTTATTTTGACTTTTCGCTTTTTTCCAGTGCTCAGAACCTGTGCTTCTTTCCTTGGTATCATAAATTCTTCCCTTTTATGATTTTGTCATTCTAATAATTTCAGAACTTGGTGCAAAACAGACTTATGTTAGCATGCTTGACATGAAGGCGTTTACAATGAACGTCCGTAATTATTATTATTATTATTATTATTATTATTATTATTATTATTATTATTATTATTATTATTATTATTATTATTATTATCATTATTATTATTATTATTAGGTAAGTTACAATCCTACTTGGAAAAGCAGAATGCTATAAGGTGCAGTAAAACTTATAGATTACTTTGTAGTATTGAACCTTATGATTAAGAAGTAAAGACTGTTAGAATTAACTGTATACCCAGTATTGCGTACAGGAGGGTACAGTGTTGAAGGATCTGATTGCAAAGGAAGGTCAAAACTATTAAAAAATTTTATGCAACATACATTAACAACTAACTGAACAAATATTACGTGGATTAATATCAAAATATGAAATAAGAAATCTAATAAACCGTAAGTTTCTTCTCCAACAAATTGAGAGGAGATTTGTCAGCTGAAGAACAACCAGACAGGAGAAAAATATTCGAAAGAAAGTAAAATGAAAGAATCAAAACATCTCCTCAGGATAAGTTGATAACCAAATATCTTAAAACACTTTCTCAATAAGTCTTTCTTATACAAACGTAGAAGAAACTGGCCAAATTATTTTTGACTTAACTAAAACCTCTTTCATTTCTCCTTCGTCAGATCTTACATCGGCAACTACAGTTGTTAATAATTAAAGTTGAACAAGATCATACTAACAACAAAAGGAAATAATTTTAGTTTATAGATCTCAACAGATGTGTATATCTCCCGCTTGGAAGAAGAATGTATCTTCTTTTTTTCTTATTTCATCGGTACAAAAATATAAAACTTGAAATCTCTGTCTCTCTGTCTCTCTCTCTCTCTCTCTCTCTCTCTCTCTCTCTCTCTCTCTCTCTCTCTCTCTCTCTCTCTCTCTCTCTCTCTCTCTCTCTCTCTCTCTCTCTCTCTCATAGTTCTTTACCAGCTCATAGTTTCTTTATCTCTAATCTTTCTGTTATCTTTATATCTTCACCTTGTTGCTATAGGAAACTTCCCTGCCTGTCTGTGTGTCTGTCCAGACGCTTGTCTTGTGGTTTACCTTCTTTGTCAAAAATCTCAAAGGAACAACCTTTTTTGTGGTCAAAATTTCAGAAAGAAGTCTTTTGTGAAGCTTCCCAAAGTCATCTTTTAATTAAAAAAAAAAGGCTAGAAAGCTGGCCCTGCTTTCTCTCTCCAGATCCTCTGTAAAGGAGTTTTCGGTTCTCTTGATATGGAGTCACTCTTCATTCATATTTCTGTAGACGAGACCATCCAGGTTATCCTGGATCGTGTCTGTAGGGTTGATCGTTATTCCTCCACTGAACATTTCTCTACAAACCCTCCGCTTTTCTTGGAAATATGAACAAAGGCCACTTTCAGCACCCATTGTGGGGACAAGGCACCAGCCAACCGTTGAGATACTATCTCAAGAGAGTTATTGGGTCTTTTGACTGGCCAGACAGTACTGCACTGCATTCCACTCTCTGGTTACGGCTCATTGCATCCTTGCTGATACCTACACAGAATAGTCTGGCCTATTCTTTACACATTCTCCTCTTTCCTCAGACACTGAAAACACCAAACAATTCTTCTTCTTATCAAGAGGTTAACTACTGCACTGCCATTGTTCATTGGCTACTTTCCTCTTGGTAAGGGTAGCAGAGACTCTCTATCTATGGTAAGCAGTTCTTCTAGGATAAAGACACTCCAAAATCAAACCATTGTTCTCTAGTCTTGGGTAGTGCGATGACCTCTGTACCATGGTCTTCCACTGTCTTGGGTTGGAAATCTCTTGCTTGAGGGTACACTCATTCACACCATTGTATCTTGTTTTTCTTCTTTTTGTTATTTTCAAGTTTTTTAGTTATATTTGGAAGTTTTATTTCAGAATTATTGCTCTAATACTTACTTCTCTTTTAGTTTTTCCTTATTGCCTTTCCTCACTTATAGCATCCTGCTTTTTCAACTAGGGTTATAGCTTAGCAAGTAATGATAATAATAATAATAAAAACGATGGTGTGGTGAAGGACTCTCCTCCAGGTATCCTCTTCACCAACTTCTACATGGGAGTCGTTGAAGAGCGAAATTTTTACGTGTACAACGCCCAAAACTTACCTCTGCTATATCAAGGACAGCTTTGTAAAAGCCATTCTTCTGACCAAATAAATGAACTCTGTTGGACCTTTGAGGATTGCAGCTCCCTCAGATTTACGCTGGAGCATCATGAAAATTGATGCCTTTCTCTCTCTAGGACGTCCTGGTCTTGATTGCTGAGCATGGTTTCAACACTATTGTCTGCATAAAATGGTGGAAGTGAATGTCCCTTAAGGTACAACACTTTTACTATTCAAGCCTACGTTTGTCGGGCATTATTCCATTGTTCTCCATAGTCAGAGACTCAAAAGGAACTAAAGAGGATAACCCAAGTCATTGTAAACAATGGCTACTTCAACAGGGAAGTCGAGGATGACTGGACATTGAAGATGAGCAACAAAACATCCTGCCTGATACCGAATCCCTCTTAACAAGCGCCATTGCTAATCAGTGCCTAATAATGACAGCCGAGCTAAGGATTACTCAGGCCCCATCTAAACCCAACAAATATGAGTGTATCAGCAGCCTGACTGTGATGGATCCACTCTCGGCAAGTGGCCAAGCCAATGGAAGAGCTTCTCCATCCCTGACTCAGTACTGAGTCTGCTCACGGGAACCTATCAACGACCAATTCATGAACTGACTAACGACCCAATCTGTATAAAGAAAGCCAACCCTGTATACAGTATATCGTCCCACTTATAGCATGAAGATGAGACGAAACACCTGGTACCCTTTCAAAATGCGTTGCAGCCGACTCTTTTGTACCCTGTACTTCACAAGTTTATTTTTAGTAAATTTTCAGTAAAACTTTAGATTTATTTTCGACGTATTTTGCTCCCCTACTTACTGATGACTAACATAGCACAGCTACTGGCGGCATTCAGTACTGTTGAGAATAGGAATATTTGAGCAATTGAAAAGCTCATCTACAAAATCAATACTACTGAGGCAGCTATAGTCTTCAATGTAACCTATTATTATTATTATTATTATTATTATTATTATTATTATTATTATTATTATTATTATTATTATTATTATTATTATTATTATCACAATACGGATGATATATTCACTGGTCAAGGATAAAAAGAAGGATTATGGATTTTCATTGTATGAATAAAAAAAGAAAGAATTGGAGATATTACAGGATAGATAAGTAGTTCTCCAGTGAAGAACAGGGAATAAGTGAATAATACTTCAGTTTTATGCCTTGACCGAGAGAGAGAGAGAGAGAGAGAGAGAGAGAGGGGGGGGGGGGAACTTAACAAGAGTAAACTCAAAACGTAGAATTCTGATTAACGATAATAAGTATTAGATATTTAAAAAAGAAGAGAGACAGGCGATCGGAGACCAGATTAGATACTATTCACGTAATAAGTACAGTATTAAGTGTCATTGAGTCAAACCCTGTTTCTTATAAACCCAAAAATATATTTACATTTGCAGAAACGACCCTTTTTGTTACCTAGCACCATGTCACGCTTCTTTTCATCGAAGAGGCTGGGAAAAAGTGATTATTTTCCACGAATAAGTTTCGTATTACCAGAAAACTTCCGGGCAGTGAATTTTCTTAAAACGACTCGTCTACGTCATATTTTGAAAAAATAAAAAAAAATAAAACAAGGGAAAAAAAAAACATAACGGAAAGGGTTCTCGTAAGTAAAAGTTTCTTAATTAGGAAGGATTATTATGATTTAGCAAAGTTTGGGAGTAAAAATTTGAGAAATATGAATATTTCTCTCTTCTCTTAGGATAACATTGAACCTCATTGGTTTACATTATTATTATCATTATCATTATCAAAGGAAATGAAAATGAAAGAAAACCTAATGATGAAAGGGTTACCAATTTTTCCCTTAGGAAATGAAAATTATTTTTTTATTCTCGAACGGAAGAGAGAGAGAGAGAGAGAGAGAGAGAGAGAGAGAGAGAGAGAGAGAGAGAGAGAGAGAGAGAGACTCTGGTACTGATGATCCATATAATGAAGACTAATGCAGACCTCTCCCAAGAGAGAGAGAGAGAGAGAGAGAGAGAGAGAGAGAGAGAGAGAGAGAGAGAGAGTTCATGTTACCTATACAACAGGAAATGTCCATCTCCCTGTCACTGTCTGGGATTAAACAGGGATCTTTGAATGATACAAAAGGCGAATCCGGATAAACGATGTCATGACAGCTGCATCAAGGATCTTCAAATGCCTCGCTATTTCTCTTAAGATTCACGTTCAGAGGTAACATTTTTTCATTTCATCATTTGTAAATAATTATGTTCTTAAGAAGAGCGAAATAGGTTTTGCATCGTTTATATACATGGAAAAATCACTCATCTCTCTTCGTAAGTCCCTAATCGTTTCGGTGATCTTTTGTAATATTAAGCTGTCTACATTTTAGTTATTACTTAAAATCTCTGTGTTGACTGAGGTCTTTGTTTGTATATACATAATTGACCATTATTACAATCATCTTACACATGTTGATAGCAATTCTACATATGTTCACAGCTCTGTTACATATGTTGGCAGTCATCCTACATGCCTTGAACACTTATTATCGGATTCACCTTTTTATGAAGTTATTGCCATTTAGTCAGCTGGTGAATTTTGATAATAATATCCATAAGGTCTTTGCCATCTTTCTCGAAAGGTTACGCGAGGCTTGTTCTTAGGAAAAGGCAATATTGATTGATTGATCCTTAGTTATCTGGAGTCAAATTATAAGATAAAGAATATGTCATATCTGAAAATTGGCCGTTTCATATTTTAGATTTGCTCATTTTGTTGAATAAGATAAATCTTTTCTAGTAATATAATTTTCTAAAGATATATAGAAAATTGAGGTTAAATAAGATACATAATTAAAGATTTAGCATAACGTCTGAGTTACGTTTAATGATTTTTTTTTCTTTTTCTTTTTTTATTCAGTATTACGCAATGTTCCCCAAAATATTAGCTCCCTATGATTTTTCGGTATTGCATATATGTGTATACATTTTAAAATGTGATTTTGTACTTGTATTAAAGTATAGTTTGGAGATTTGTCAACAACTTATATTACTTTGTTCCTTACCTATCTGAGGGTCTTTTTAAATATCAATTCATTAATGAACAGACGTAGACAATTAATTTTTAATTGTTTTCTGTTATTATCAGTTGCTCTCAATTCCTCTGTGGGATGCTTCATTATATTTCATTAAGGTCTTAAGACCCAACCACATCAGAATGATCATAGTGTCATAGTGTTTTATTAGTTACACCCCATTTGTTATATAATCAAAGGCAAACACACACACAAACACACACACACACGCAAACACACACACACACACCCACACACACACACACACACACACATATATATATATATATATATATAATATATATATATATATATATATATATATATATATATATATATATATATATATACATATATATATATATATATATATATATATATATATATATATATATATATATATATGTATATATATATATATATATATATATATATATATATATATATATATATACATATATATATATATATGTGTGTGTGTGTGTGGGTGTGTGTGTGTGTGTGTGTGTAAATATCACCCACGAAAGGCATTTAATACCGAATTCTAGCTTGGGAATATATAACCACTTGGAATTCATTTTACGGTAACAGCTTCTGGCCGGGTAGAGATTCGAACCCCCACCTGTGAGCCGGAAACCATGCCAACACGACTCTACCGACTGAGCTATCAAGAGAGATAAAAGTTTATGACAAGTCCCCGTACTTATCCCTGTCGAATTCAGGAATCTGTTCATAGACTTTGAAATATACCCATCTCCACCATGATTGCTGAATCATGAGTTTCCTACACGTGGTATTTTAAATGAACATATATCACAAGCACACGTGATTTTAATCAATGTAAATATCACCCACGAAAGGCATTTAATACCAAGTTCTATCTTGAGAATATATATCCACTTGGAATTCATTTTATGGTAACAGCTTCTGGCCGAGTAGAGATTCGAACCCCCACCTGTGGGCCAGAAACTATGACAGCACGACTCTACCAACTGAGCTATCAAGAGAGATAAAAGTTTATGACAAGTCCCAGTACATATTCCTGTCGAATTCAGGAATCTGTTCATAGACTTTGAAATAAACCCATCTCCACCATGATAGCTGAATCGTGAGTTTGCTACACGTGATATTTTTTAAATGAACATATATCACAAGCACACGTGATTTTAATCAGTGTAACTATCACCCACAAAAGGCATTTAGTACCGAATTCTATCTTGGGAATATATATCCACTTGAAATTCATTTTATGGTAACAGCTTCTGGCCGGGTAGAGATTCGAACCCCCACCTGTGGGCCGGAAACCATGCCAGCACGACTCTACCGACTGAGCTATCAAGAAAGATAAAAGTTTATGATAAGTTCCCGTACATATTCCTGTCGAATTCAGGAGAGATTTGAAGCATGAAGATGTAAGCTAATCAAAAGCTGTGCTGCTATTCTGTTGTACACCTCATCCAGAATCTAGAATATATAATTCTCAATAACCTTATTGTCAAATATGAAAAATACACAGTTATACATCATTTCTACCATCTATTCAGAAAAGAGGATGGCTTTTTGAAATATAATGCCATAATAATTTACTGGAATTTTACGATTAACGATTATCATAATCATTTAAAACTAAAAAACACTGCTCTTTGAAGTTGGCATCCAAAGAGTCCATCAAAGACAAGGCTTTTAAGAAGAAATTCATAATTCTCAATCAAAATAAAGAACTATTACACGTCTGGAAGTTTCTGGCATCTCTGAATGCTTTAGGTTTTAGATTTTCCTTTTCCCGCAATACATAATTTTCCTTGATGACAACCTCGAGAAAGTACTTGAGTAAATTCCCGAAGAATCTCATTACATTCCCCAAATTGAAACAGCTCATTATGAAAAGACTGAGCTTACAGTGTTCCATTTATTACTCCTCTAGGAAGGGGATGTTCATTAGTGCTGCTGTGATATTGGCAGAGACGGAAAGGATATTATTCTCTCTTTGTGTGATTGGGATTTTCTCTGGAACTGTTGTGGGGATCATTTTCGGTTTTGACTCTAACGTTAGAGTTTATTGATAGTTTTTTATACGAAAGATGTTTAATAGGGAAGGATTAATGGACATTAATTTTTAACTGTATCATCAATATGTATTACTTAGTTTTCTATTTTTTATTGCTTTCTGTAATTAGTTGAAATGGCGTTTTTATTGCAACCATATCTTGTACAGAGTAAGTCCTCTGGGAATAATTTTTTTGTTCCCTTCCCTTCACCAGTGGCTCGAAAAACAAACATAATCTAATACTATTTCTGATGGCCATGATTTAGTTTTGAGGTTTTCAGCTAACATTTCCAAGTGAACCTTCTTTTCCCTGAGAAAGAAAATCCTAATTTTAAGCAGGACTGGAGTACTGGAATTTCTAATTTACATCTGGAAGAAACCACCAAAAATAAAAGCATACGTCTATGCAATTACCTTAATTATTTATATAAATGCTTTTTCGCATTTGTCGTTTTTTCTTCTATTTTTTTTTTCAAATTTCACGGTACCAGACTCAAAAAAATGAATAGATTGATATTATAATTAAATGAATAAATTGATAGATATAAACATAAAAAAACACGATGAATAGGCAGTCTCCATGAACTCAGGTTTGACGATGAATAGGCAGTCTCCATGAACTCAGGTTCCTTTCATAGAACCATCACCAATCCCCTAGACTCCCTAGAGAAAATGGTTCGCTCTCTCTCTCTCTCTCTCTCTCTCTCTCTCTCTCTCTCTCTCTCTCTCTCTCTCTCTCTCTTATAACTGAAGTCTATTCTTTTTGGACATCACAACCATACAAATTTTTTCAGTTACGTTTGCCTATGCAAATGTTAAGTTCAACCTTATCGGAAAGAGAAAGCTGATATATGGTTTTAACGGAATAGACTGTCCTTTTCTGTAGAGAAACATAAAAAACACACGACATTTTTTTTTTTTTTTTGTCTTGCTGCTTTTATCGCTGAATGTCTTTTTGTGTGTTTATTCGTGAGCCTTTGTCTTTCTTCAAAACCACTAAATATCATTAATTTTTATTTTGCCAAATTCCCAAATGGCTCTTCTTATTGTAAACAAAACTAATGGAAAGACTTTTGTGAGAGATAAATAGATGTTTAATTTCTGGTGAGGATTCAGATTTGTGAGAATGACAGAGTTCAACTGGCCGAAGTATTGTGTTCATTTGGGATTGCTGAAGGGACTTTTCTTTATATATTTCATGATCCATCTAGTTATTTATGTTGTAGTTGAAAAGTGAAAAAATAGGGTGATTTTGAGAAGTCGAAACGAATACAATTGAAAACCATATCTACTTTGCCAAAATAAGAATAAAAGATATTATAGATTAAAGAAAGATATTCTTTCTGCTTTCTGTTTACTTATCAAATAACAGAAAAGTCCATAATAGGATAATGTTAGAATTGTTTGTTATTAAAAAGTTTTATACACATGAATTTTAGTACAATTGGTAGAGATAATGATAATGATAAAGAAGGAATAATGACAAACATTAAAAAGCAATAAAGTCACTAACAATAATACTACTTCTTTGAAAGGTGATAAAGATTTTTTACTCCTTATGGTGATGATGATAAAAAGAAACATTATGCGTAATCAATTCAGATGACCAAATCCTTATTTGATCCTTTTTGTGTTGTTGTTCCCTCAACAAGTCCTTACTTTGTCTCAATATAACACTTAATTAATGAATAAAATAAGATTTCCCCCTTAGAGTGGAACGGGTTGCATGGAAACGACTCCGAGTACCTAATAATAAGAATAGAAGCATCAATACAACACAGTTTGATCCCAGTCCTTTTGGACAAAATAGCTTCGCCGTGTCTCATCTAACATGTCCGGGTTGTATACTCTTGGCGTAGATAAAATATGCTTCAACAATTAACTCTTTATAATTGTGCTTTGATATGATTAAATTTACGTGTAATCCGATTATGATATGTTAGGTGTGCTAACTATAGGTCTCCTTTGATATTCTTCCATTATTATTACTCAGCAATTATGTCTAAAAGGAACTCAAAGCATTCGAGACTAACTCGGGTTCATTTGAGGGAGAACGATGAAGAGATTACGATACGAATTTCACTGCTATACTTGACTGTCAGCTAAAAACAGATAAAATTAATTTGTTTGAAGATATTTATAAAACTATATTTATTAGCAGTATGCAATATATTCACACATATTACAGTAAATAGGATATTAACACTACAATGGTCTACAGACAATAACTGTCATGCTTCAACTAACTTGCTATTGGCCATAAATTTAAGCAGAATTAAGGTACCAAGATAACATCTTTGAGACAGTACATAATGTCCATATGGTTGAGATTCACCTCTCTTGAAATACCACGTTTCTTTACTGTAGTGGTACATTTGCAATTTACCAAATATTTCCACTTGTTTTGAACAAATAAGATTTACAATATTATTATGAAAGAATTGTATACAATTGAGGAATTATTTATACCTGAATTGCTAATCTCGAAAAATAATCAAGGCCAGCAAATTGTTTTTAACACAATTTTCTTAATCAATTGAATGTACGATTACGTTCATGAATAACTGCACTGTGTGCTCTCGTTATAGTTCACAATTGAAAAGAAAAGAAAAAGATTTTTCTATTTGATGATTTTTTCTTTTAATTATAAGAGGAAATCAGTACAGATAAAATATATCGAATATAAAATGTAAAAAAAAAAAAAAGAAAAAAAAAATCTACTTTTAAAAATTACGCCATTTTCGATATTAGACCATGATATAAAACAGACATTTTGGAATGTGAACAATATAGTTAGGGCAGTCAACCAAACGTAATTTTCCTAAATAACAGCATGAGAAAATTCGCCTCCATGAGACCCAAAGGTTGGTATGCCTGAAAAGCCGCGAAAACATTATTGCATTAACCTACTTCTCGCTAACCAGACGTTGAGATCATCATCATATATAAGCCAAGGAGGCTCGTGTCTAAGATTTTTTTTTTTTTTTTGGGGGGGGGGGGCGGGTTTCAGACCAATAGACCTAGTATTGAAATTTAATTTTCAATAAGTGTATGAAAATTTAAACTATACATGTTTTTTTTTTCAAACAAAAAAGAGTAAGCCAATACAATGATTTAAAATATAAAATGTCCCTTTAAATCATACACTTAATAGGAACTTGCTGGCCTAGCTGTGTAGTTGCTAGATGTTGCTTTCCAGGGTGACAATTTATCCGAAAATAAAGTACATAGTATCGCCATTTATGAACGTGACTTTACCACGGTGACCACAATGAGTCTCTGATTCTATGGCAATATATATTCGTCAACAAATAAGAACATATTGTTGCGAACAAATAAACATTTACTTATATAGAGCTAAATAAAATAGAGTTTAACAACCTCTCATTCTATAAGACATATGCTAAGGATTCTATAGGCAGTGGGAGGTCATAGATCTCAGCCAACTGAACCTTGTAATGATATATAAAGCTTTATCCAAAACAATAGGAATATACTGTTGAGAAAAGACGATGTTTAAATCCACTTTCGTCCAGACAATGACCCCTACATGATTTTGTAGTATGAAGTTAGCCTACCCAATCGGTTTTCCTCGTGGCAAAGTCAGACTAAAAAAGATTCATTTCGTAAGTCGTAAAACTACCTTTATAATATCGTATTTCAGACGAAGATAAAGAACATTTTTCCTATAAAGAAAATCGATTTGACAAGTAGGCTTAATAAGAAAGTTTACACCTCTACCAACCAACGACAAAAAATCCTTTCTATTTACAAATCGAATAAGACACGGGATTATCGTCTGAATAGATGAAGACTTGTTTCTCGTGCTTAATTACAAGGAAAGTAATTTTGTTTGTATATCCAGACAGGAAGAAAGTGGAAGATTTGTCCATCTTTATCATTTATGGGCAATTTCTTCGACCGTTTCAATTAAAGATGTATTAAAAAGAATGCCATACTATATATATATATATATATATATATATATATATATATATATATATATATATATTTATATATATATATATATATATATATATATATGTGTGTGTGTGTGTGTGTGTATATATATATATATATATATATATATATATATATATATATATATATATATATACACACACACACACACATATATATATATATATATATATATATATATATATATATATATATATATATATATATATATATATATATATGTATATATATATATATATATATGTATATATATATATATATATATATATATATATATATATATATATATATATATATATATATATATATATATATAATCAGAAAAACAAGGCGCGTATTTATATCTCAAGTCAATGTTTACATCGATAGCCATTACAGATCCTAATGTATAAAATAAACATATTTTCCTTAGTATAAATACTTTATCAGGTATTTGTAAATAGCACCAAAATAGAAACCTTATCCACAAACTCAGCAATAAAGACAATTACCCGCCAGGAAAATAAAGAATAAGTGGACCGTATACTCATACATGCTCCGAGTGTTGTACACTCATGCAATTCAAGCATTAATCTTTGTGAGTCAAAAGGAGTTTTTTGGTCAGTGTGAACATATATATCATGTTTTATTTTATAGTGTTTAATGGATTCTTTCTGTATTAAATCATTAAGATGAATATATTTTTCATATTCTGAAGAGAATGTTTCGGCTATAATTTGCTTGCTAATTCTAGCCACGTTTTAATTTATTTTGGGGGAAGATAAGACAATAGAGATATGTCACTTAGGTGATATCTTTTCTATTAATATTTTCCCAAAATGGATAACAGGATTTTTTTTTTCAGTCATTTCTTAAGCACATCCATTGAGAAGCCACAAATCTTCAGGTATCTATTAGCATTATTAATAATTCTTTCAAGTCCTCTGCTGTTGATTGACAATCCGTCTGTCGAGGATGTGTATCCCAGTAAAACCTATTGAACATGTGTAAACTTAACAAGTCAACCACGTACCTGGTAGTTAGGCGGGTCTGATGGGTTGCAATAAAGGGTAAGTACAGTGTAAGGCAAGATCTGCAACCTAAAAACCTTGCTATCATAAGCACCGGAAGTTTAATAGCGATAGTATCTCAACCAGCCACCCGTTGAGATACTACCGCTAGAAAGTTATGGTGTCCTTTGACTGACCAGACAGTATTACATTGGATCCTTCTCTCTGATTATGGTTCACTTTCCCTTTGCCTATACATACACCGAGTAGTCTGGGCTATACTTTATCGATTCTCCTGTTTTCATACACCTGAAATCACTGAGATTACCAAACAATTCTTCTTTACCTAAGGGGTTAACTACAACACTGCAATTGATCAGTAGCTACTTTCCTCTTATTAAGGATAGAAGAGACTCTTTAGCTATGGTAAGCAGCTCTTTTAAGAAAAGGACACTCCAAATTCAAATTTTTGTTCTCTATTCTTGGGTAGTGACTTAGCCTCTGTACCATGGTCTTCCAATGTCTTGAGGTAGAGTTCTCTGGTTTGAGGGTACAATCGGGCACACTATTCGATCTTATTTCTCTCCCTCTGGTTTTGTTGAGTTTATATAGTTTATGTAGAAAATATCTATCTTTATGTTATTACTGTTCTTAAAATATCTTATTTTTCCATGTTTCCTTTCCTCACTGACCTATTTTCCCTGTTGGGGCCCCTGTGTTTATAGCATCCCGCTTTTCCAAATAGGGTTGTAGCTCAGCAAGTATTCATAATAATAATTCCTTACCATCCTATGTATAAAGGAAAAAAAAATTATGGATAATTAGGTAAAATGAGTAAATTAATGAGGGTATTTTCAGTGGCAAATTTCGCGCGTCCGCTATCTTTGTTTATTTGGTTGGACGTGAAAGTCCTGGAAAGACAACGTCATCTCTGGACGGCGATAAGGCCTAAGCTAATATTTTCCCAGACGAGTTAACTGTTGAGGGATGAAAGTAAGTGGTCGAGAGAGAGAGAGAGAGAGAGAGAGAGAGAGAGAGAGAGAGATAAATAATTTTGTTGTACAATAATCATGTTTCAGTAGTCGTTAGAAATAAATTTCTTAGCTTGAAGAGGTGGGTTGTTACATAACTCTTTGTTTTGGGTTTACCATAGAAGGGGAAATGGGATAATCCCGGAATGAAAACATAACGGTATTACAGAAAAGAGAAGAAGAGCATCAGAGAATAGGCAGACATTCTCACAAAGAGTCTTCTTCTTCTCCTCCTTCTTCTTCCTCTTCATCTTCTTCTTTTTCTTTATATACAGAGAGTAGTAGAAAAGGAAAAGTGATTATTTCCAACTGAATAGTTTTAGTCTAACCAAATCTCTGATTAGTCAAGTCGAGTTTTTTTTTTTTTAGTATATGACATTTTTTTAAAAGCCCCCCCCCCCCCAAAAAAAAAAAAAAAGTTTTTATTTTTTTGCAGAATTTGCGCGTCTTCATTGTCATGGAAGGCAACGTAAAGTTGGCTAAACTAAAAGAAAACAAACAATAACGAGACAAATGCAGGCACAAAACTGTTGATCTGTGCTTTCAAAGCTCTGAATTGCTTAATTCGCAACAGCCACATGTTGCTGATCTGTCATATTGCTGAATCATGTCCTTTTCCCACAGGGCTGGAGGCGGAGATGAGACAGCAAGCGGAAGTGCAAATCATTCTGAATTGGAACAGCCATCTCCTCTACCTAAACCCAAGTGGACACCCATGGTACCCCATCCGGGTCTTGTCACACATAAAGAGAAAGTATGGCCAAAAATCAGGAGAGTCTTAGTAGAGATCGATAGTACTGTCCCGTCGTCTGAGGCCGATCCTGGCAGGACCAACACCCTTTTTCAGAATGTAGTTTTTTTATTAACTTTCTAACATCCCGCTGCGTCCCTCTCCAATGCCAGATCCTAGAACGTTGTAACTTTGATGTACCGTTATGGAGCACTTAGAAGATTTTGAATTTTGTAATTCAACTTTGTAATCTGTGACTTTAACATTATCATCATAATTCAACGCTACCGTCACTGACAATAAATGTGCTCAATAAGATTGTGAATTAATTTTTGTTAAATACACGAACTTTAGAAAAAGATACAGAGTAACATCTGTCATTATTCTCGGTTCCCATATATTTATGTCCTAAGCCACAGCTACCACACGGCCATGTGATATCATTTCTGATGTATTTCCGGATAATAGTTCGGATATTTAATGCTGAGGATTTGGAAAATTAAGTTATACTTCCTGAAAAGAAAGTCATAAGTCGAAAAAGAAAGTCATTATGAAAGATCAATGAAACAACAGCAAAAATAGAGAAAGTGAATCCTTCTTCATCTAGCCTCTCTCTCTCTCTCTCTCTCTCTCTCTCTCTCTCTCTCTCTCTCTCTCTCTCTCTCTCTCTCTCTCTCTCTCTCTCTCTCTCCTCTTCATAATTTTCTCCTTAAAGTAGTTTATCAAAATCAGGCAAATACTTTTAGAGAAGTAATTCCCAAACGACTTTCCTCCCACCTTCTTCTTCTTCTTCTTCTTCTTCTTCTTCTCTTTATGGTTCAATCACTCACGACTAAATACTCTCAGGGAGTAAAAATCAATGTGATGTAGCCTATCAGGTGATTGGCTTCCGGCTCAGCATTTTGTACCTATTCCGAATAAGGCCAACGCCGTCTACAGAGGCCAAAAGGAGTTCGATTTAGAATTCACCTGTTTAAAAAACCTTCCCGGTTTTAATCAAAATCTAAGAAGATGAGAAATGAAGAGATCCTGGGTTGCACTTATTAAAATGTTACCTTTGCAATGAAATATTATTTTACATCAAAGCTGATGTTTTATGATTCGTTTTATGAAACGATTATTATTTGCCTCTTTGTGTGATTTTGAAAAAAATAGCTTCTGTAACAAAACTAGTAATGAAACATAAATATCAATCTAATATATAGAGCGCAAGGTATATCTATATACTTCTGTTCTGTGTAACATATAGTCTACTGAAAGCAGACTCGGTGTTTAGACTCCCTTTCGTCCAGACACTCGCCCCTTTATGTGTTTGCAGTGGGAACTTAGCGTACCTTAAAATGATCCTCCTTAGAATCTGGACGATATTTTCCAAAATATCTAATATTAATCGTAGTTTTGTCGGGAAAAACTACAATGAAGTGAAGTCAGCATCCTTACTTGGGTCTTTTACCCATCTCAAAGAGAAGCTAGATTTATGATTCTTTTAAATTTTATTCCTCTTTTACAAATACCATTTCAATATAGTATACACATACTAAAATATCTCATGTGTAGAGTAAAGTTCAAGAAATACCTTAAATCAGATACAAAATATGAAGTTCTAAGGTTACTCTAAAACCATTTCCACGACATGGGGAGAACATCTGCACTATCAAATTCAACTGAGAAACCCCACAAATAATGACATCATCAACCAAAAGAGAAACAACACACAGCTGAGAAACAGTTGTGCTGTGCTTTGAGTCTTGTCTCTAATGTTCATTAAAATCCTGTTTAATTGGAGTAATGAGCACAATATGAGCTAATTACAGGGTAAGGCAATTCCGAAGCCATTGCACGGAATGTCATTACGCTAAGTTGCTATTCAATGCATTTGCATAAACTGAGTCTATTACATTCGTCGTAAACATCGGTTAATTTGATCGTTATAAAAGCTATTACCTTTTTCCCTTTCAATACTTTTGAAATGTACTTTAATGCTGATTTATGTAATAATGTTCTCTGTTCTAACGTTAAAATGTAATTTTTATTACAAAATGAAGAGGTTTTTCAATCTTTATAGTACATTTTTGACAAAAGGAAGCTATTTTAATTCATAAAGAACTTAAATAATTTTTATATATTAATTGCTCTCAGTAATCAATTCATTAATCATTATTATTCAGTTTGGTAAGTCTCAAGAAACATTAATTCCATACAACTGACGAAAATTTTTTGTTCTTGCTTTAGTTATTGACACCAGATTAATCATCATTATTATTATTATTATTATTATTATTATTATTATTATTATTATTATTATTATCCCAAGGCAAACTTCATCCTCGTCAGGAATTGCAGATCGTTAAAGATTGAAGGAAATGACTACGGAAAGAAGAATAAAGAGTAAGCTATAAAAAGAAAATTAATATGCAAAATAAACTATGACAAATAGCAGCCTGGGCCCTTTCCTTTCTCGTTTTGTCCAATTTTAATTGAAGTGAAGGACCCGGAAACATTGATCTTACCTGACTGTTAGTTCACCATTAAAGATAACGCCTATCCCAACATTTGCTTAGCAGAATATCTTGAGAAATCTGCAGAGAGAGAGAGAGAGAGAGAGAGAGAGAGAGAGAGAGAGAGAGAGAGAGAGAGAGGGGGTGGAGGGAGGTAATGGCTTAGGACGTACTGTAAATCATGTTCAGTAAACTATGCTGTCTAGAATTTTCTTTTTGTTGATTCATGTGATAGTTAAACGTTGGTATTATTGGCTGTAGAGTACCTGATTTCATGCTACTATACTACCTGTATATACGGTATTATACCCTGCATGTGCTTTCTAAATATCATTCTTAAGAAAATACCGCTCTTTGTCATAAACACTATGCATAGCTAGGTATTACGCAGTTTTCGGCTGTACAAAATACTTTATATAAGTTTACAAAGTATACAGTTACCTGTAACTGAACAGAAAAATTCAAAATCGTAACTTGTAATGAAATACAAAAATCAGCGAACATAACTGAGATTATTTTTCCATAAACCTTATTTTGGTACTTAATGGGACTACGTTGGGAGTTTGGAAGTCTCTCATTTATCTCATCTTTAAAGAGAAGCTGAACTATTTTTCAGCAAAGGTTTCGGGATAAGATTGTTAGCCTAAACCCTCTCATTACCATGGTTTCGATCCATCTCAGTCGTCCTGCCACCAGGTAAAAAAATTACAGTTTAGGTTAAAAAAAAAGCAAAAAGGTTTAAAAGATCCTAGAGAATTTTATTTGGCTTCGCTCGGGAATCAAATCCTTTTCTTCTTACTATTGAAAAATGAAGTTAGACATCAAATGCTATGTTCGGATTAATGATGTCTCTGCCTGGTGATCCAGACTGGTGTTAGAGTAACGGTCAAACTCATTAGCTCCTTATGATGCTAAGGAAGGGGGGTTGTTGGGGGTAGCCTATAGGTCTACCAGCTGACTCATCAGTAGCCTCTGCCTGACCCTCCCTAGTCCTAACTTCGGTGGAGAGGTGAATTGGGTGCTGATCATATATATATATATATATATATATATATATATATATATATATATATATATATATATATATATATATACATATATATATATATATATATATATATATATATATATATATATATATATATATATATATATACATATATATATGTATATATATATATATATATATATATATATATATATACATATATATATATATATATATATATATATATATAAATATATATATATACATATATATATATATATATATATATATGTATATATATATATATATATATAGATATATATATATATATAAAATATATGTAATTATATAAATATATATATATATACATATATATATATATATATATATATATATATATATATATATATATATATATATTATACTATATATATATATATATATATATATATATATATATATATATATATATATATATATATATATATGTTTATATAGTTAGTTTCTAGGGTTTTGTCCTGCTTGCTAAAGCAATGTCAAGGTCACTTGTTTCTGTTATTTATGATCGGCCATTAAACCATGGAGTTATCAACAAATAATTTATAACAGAAAAACAAGTCTACGGAAATTAAGAATCTTCTACATTACGAAACTGCCAAGAATCCAGTGTTCTGTGGAGAAAGAGAAATTGAAAAGAATTTTATTAATTTTGTGTCATGAAGGACAGTCAAGATGATCCCCTAATTTTACACATTGAATATTCTGTGTATGAGTTAGTCGGTCCCGAACACAAGGTAATCAATCAAGAATAAGAGTAAGAGAAACTGGTAATTTAGAGGAGGAGTGGAAGTAAGTAAAAGAAAATTTTGTTGGGATTACAAGTGATGTATGTGGCAAGAAGGTTGTTGGAGGCAGCATGAGGAAGGGCAGTGAATGGTGGAATGAAGGAGTGAAGGTAAAAGTGGAAGAGAAAAAGAGGGCTTTTGAAGAATGGCTGCAGAGTAATAGTATAGAGAAGTATGAAAAATATAGAGAGAAAAATGTGGAAGTAAAGCACAAGGTACGTGAGGCAAAGAGGGCAGCTGACTTGAGGTGGGGTCAGGGATTGGGTCAGTCATATGAAGAGAATAAGAAGAAGTTTTGGAAAGAAGTGAAGAGAGTAAGGAAGGCTGGCGCAAGAATTGAAGAGACAGTGAAAGATGAAAATGGAAGGTTGTTAAAATGAGAGGAGGCAAGGAAAAGGTGGGCGGAATATTTTGAAAGTTTGCTGAATGTTGAGGATAATAGGGAGGCAGATATAATTGCTGTTGCAGGTGTTGAGGTGCCAGTGATGGGAGATGAGAATGAGAGAGAGATTTCAATATAGGAAGTGAGGAGAGCACTAGATGAAACGAGAGTAGGAAAAGCATCTGGTATGGATGGTGTGAAAGCTGAGATGTTGAAGGAAGGGGGTGTGACTGTACTTGAATGGTTGGTGAGATTGTTTAATATGTGTTTTGTTTTGTCAATGGTACCAGTAGATTGGGTTTGTGCATGTATTGTACCACGATATAAGGGTAAGGGAGATGTGCATGAGTGTTGTAATTCAAGAGGTATTAGTTTGTTGAGTGTAGTTGGAAAAGTGTATGGTAGAGTAATGATTAATAGGATTAAGGATAAAACAGAGAATGCAATCTTGGAAGTACAGGGTGGTTTTAGAAGAGGTAGGGGTTGTATGAATCAGATTTTTACAGTTAGGCAGATATGCGAGAAATATTTAGCAAAAGGTAAGGAGGTGTATGTTGCGTTTATGGATCTGGAGAAAGCATATGATAGAGTTGATAGGGAAGCAGTGTGGAATGTGATGAGGTTATATGGAGTTGGTGGAAGGTTGTTGCAAGCAGTGAAAAGTTTCTACAAAGGTAGTAAAGCATGTGTTAGAATAGGAAATGAAGTGAGTGATTGGTTTCCGGTGAGAGTGGGGCTGAGACAGGGATGTGTGATGTCGCCATGGTTGTTTAACTTGTATGTTGATGGAGTGGTGAGAGAGGTGAATGCTCGAGTGCTTGGACGAGGATTAAAACTGGTAGGCGAGAATGACCATGAATGGGAGGTAAATCAGTTGTTGTTTGCGGATGATACTGTACTGGTAGCAGACACAGAAGAGAAGCTTAACCGACTAGTGACAGAATTTGGAAGGGTGTGTGAGAGAAGGAAGTTGAGAGTTAATGTGGGTAAGAGTAAGGTTATGAGATGTACGAGAAGGGAAGGTGGTGCAAGGTTGAATTTCATGTTGAATGGAGAGTTACTTGAGGAAGAAGATCAGTTTAAGTACTTGGGGTCTGTTGTTGCAGCAAATGGTGGAGTGGA
>NC_090741.1:109890337-109892837 GCF_036898095.1 Palaemon carinicauda
GCCACTGGGTGGCTGGGTCAAAGCGAAGAGTCGTTTGGGTAAGAGAGAGAGAGAGAGAGAGAGAGAGAGGAGAGAGAGAGAGAGAGAGAGAGAGAGAGAGAGAGAGAGAGAGAGATTGATATTCATCTAACTTTTTCTTGATTATCTAAATTTAAGCACATTCAAATTATTTAAGTCTGCTCTAACCCGGAGTCATAAATCTAAGTTGGGAAATATAGATAAAGATAATGCAACTTATTGTTCTTTGGATGGAAAAAGAATTTAGTAGGTGGAATAATTAGTTGTTTGATAAAAATCAGACACATGGAAATCATGGAAGACGTATAGTAACATTAGTATATATTCTTTTTCACGACGTTCTTAACCAGAGACTCCCTTTTTTTTTTGGGGGGGGGGTTCCTTTCTTAAATACTATGGTAAGAATTGTGGAGTTCTGTAGCGAATTCTAATGTTTGCATAATGGGTGAAGGGTTTGGGAGGTTTGCATACCTACCAGCCCCACAATCCTTTCCGTCATTATGCTAACTGAGAATGAAAGAAGGTGGCGATTGAATAGAAAATGACATTTAGATCTTTTGAATTTTGTTAGTTTCACTGGTAAAAAAACCGTAATTTTAACCGGGAATTTTCCGTAAATATATACTGTTCTTAGCCGTATTCCAGTAAAATATAGGCGACCGTAATCTTACCCTACTTTGTTACCATCTCTTACGGGTTGGTGACTGCAATATCACCCCTTTACGTTAATATAAGCGTTTTTAAAACGGTAAAAGTCTGGAAACATTTATGCCAAGGTTTTTGCAGTTTTAGTAATGTAAATTTTCAAGTGATTCATACATTGGCGTAAGATGCAATTTCAAAATTTGAGGGGACATTTCGCCTATTTTAACTTTTCTGCTCTAAAAACTTTATCTTAGGGTTAAAATAATCGCCCTGACAAGATTCCTCTCTAATTGACGAAAAACCTTAATTCCTTGATCTTTAAAATAGTTATGAATATCCAAACTATTTTAGATACAAGGAAAATCAGACTGAACTATATATTTTTAGAGTAATAATCCGTACATCGGGTATCAATTTTGGACTGGGTAAAAACTATATATGACCTTTGTGTTCCTTTGTGTGAGTCTCGCGATAAAACAAATACAATCATTATGATCATTGCCGATCGGGATGCAATCGTCAGCTGGAAGAGCAGAGCGCAATAAGCCTTAGGGATCCAACAGAGAAAACAGCCCAGCCTTCGAAATCAAACTCATTGGAGGAAACTGATATATCAATGTCCAACTCTTCCAATCCATATTGAAAGCATCTATTGCCACAGCCTGAGAATCAACGAACGGAAGAAAAAGAACATAGGCAAAGAATCAAACTAATTTGGTCTGGTAAAGCAGTTTGTACTTAAAACATAAAGATAAAATTATACTGAATTTGTTTGGAAGATAGCTTGACATTGTAAAGATCCTTTTAAGCAAGGGAGAACTGGTAGCGTCCTTCAAAACTGCCCTCCTTATTTCGAAGAGTCCTTGGAAAGACTTCCCTCTTCCTATCATCATTCACGTTAATTTCACGATTTCATGGGATCCTAGGGACGAGAGGAGATTCAAAACCCTATGTTCTCACTCAATAAGCTATGCACAGGAAGGGTGTGGATTCCATATTGTTTGTTTGTATCATTGGACATTAAATACCGTACACGACTGGTGTTGACTTCTATTCAAGATAAGGCCAATGTCAATATTTGGTCGAGGCAAACGAGACTTGTCGAATGTAAATAGTCGTTAAACTACAAAGAGAATCTTTTGGCGGTTCTGGAGAGAGAGAGAGAGAGAGAGAGAGAGAGAGAGAGAGAGAGAGAGAGCATAATATTCTGGCCTGTCAGGGCATAGACCATTACTTCATAAGTTTTCTTATTAGAGCTTTCTCTTTTACTTTTTGTGGTACAAAAAGGGTTAATAGCAGAGGCTGTTGAAGAGATTCTTAAAATATTTTCAGAGGTTTTGGTGATTATTATTATTATTATTATTATTATTATTATTATTATCTCAAGAACCACCAATCATTCAAGATCACGAAAAGAAGCCAATATCGCTAGAAATGGAAAACTGAAATTATAAAAGAATGCAGTAAAGAAAGTAGATAACAAAGAAATAAACCAAATATAAGATATAGACAAACATCCATAAACATAAATAGCGAAGAGGTAAAAATACTAAGAAAATGAAAAAAGCAAATTCAATTATAGTGATTATTTTCTTACAGTAAAAATTTCTTTATCATAAAACATTATCATCTAGGATCCTCTGCGCTGTCTTTTTAATCTAAAATTAAAAATAACCTTTGAAATAACAACACATATTCGTTGTAGTATTCTCTAAGAGCTGTTTTCATATGTAAATATACGAAAAAAGGGAGACTCATTCTAAAACTTCATTAAATACGCATTCCTTCTAGTAGAAACAAAAACAGACTTCTGTACCTCGTTATCTCATATAACTTC
>NC_090741.1:109897837-109899430 GCF_036898095.1 Palaemon carinicauda
GATCGCCTTAGAGTTTCTGGAAAAGTCTACCATCGGTCAAGAGCCAATCCAAGACGCCAATGACGATCTGATTTCGAATTTGTTGACTGGAAATGCTGGCTGTCAGAAAATATTGTTTTCGCTGTTCAAAATCTGTCATTAGGGTTCGTTTTTTTTTTTCATTTTTTTAATTCTACTTTTCACTTCTTTTCAGTGCTCAGAGGCTGTGATTCTTTCCGTGGTATTATAAATTATTACATTTTATTATTTTGTTATTCTGATAATTTGAGGAACTGTGTGAAAGAGACTTAAGTTAGCCAGCTGACATAAAACTGTCTGTAATAAGCTTGAACATCCTTACTTCCAACTACTCATCCTCCAGATTAGAGAGACCCTTCCACAATCTGGTAACTTGTGAAATGAAACAATCTAGAATGCTTTATTGTATTGAGCTTTATGATAGAGAAGGAAAGACAGCAAGAATTAACTGCATACACAGTAGTGCGTACAAGAGGGTACAGTCTTGGAAGATCTGATTGTAAAGGGTACGTCAAAATTATTCAAAATCTTATGCATCATACGTAAATAATTAACTATATGACGTGGTCAGATTTAAGTATATAGATCAGGAAAAAAAGTAACAAACTCTAAGTTTTTTTCTCCAACAAATTAAGAGGAGAGTTAGCAGTTGGAGACAAACCAGACAGGTAAAAAATATTCGAAAGAAAGTAAAATGAAAATAGTTAAACTATTTCGTCAGACTTGATTAATCACAGAAAATCTTAGAACACTTTCTCAATAAGTATTTTTTTTGTACACACTGACGGATTTTTTCTTAACTAATCTTATCAGTTAATTATCTTTCATTCCTCTTTCGTCAGATCTTCAATTTGCATTTTAGTTTATTGATTTCTAACATAAATGTTTGTTTGCATGTTTCTTCCACTTGGAATATGATTGCATTTTCTTATGATTTCCAAAGCTCAAAATTATCATGTTATCTAAAACTTCTCTCTCTCTCTCTCTCCTCTCTCTCTCTCTCCCTCTCTCTCTCTCTCTCTCTCTCTCTCCTCTCTCTCTCCTCTCTCTCTCTCTCTCTCTCTAAAAATCTTTATTCTAGTCCCTAGTTTCTTCTCTTCATTGTTCTTTGTTATGTTATATATCTTCTGCTCTTTATCTAAGGAAACTTGTCCCTTCTGTCTAACTGTCTGTTCATAGGAATGTCTTTTGCTTCTGTGTCCTTTATGAAGCCTCCCAAATGAGCAGCTTTTGTTTTGTGGTCCAAAATCTCAGAAAGAGTTCTTTTGTGACGATTCCAAAAGACTTGTTTTAATTGAAACAAAATGCTAAAAACCTTGCCTTGCTTTCTCTCCCGGATCCTCTGTACAATTTTAATTAGTTTTGTTGTTCAGGAAAATAAAAACCTCATAAAACTTTTATTGTTCACCTGAGGAAAAATGGAAAAAAACATTTTGTATTCCAAAAGTATTCGTCTGAGAGAGAGAGAGAGAGAGAGAGAGGAGAGAGAGAGAGAGAGAGAGAGAGAGAGAGAGAGAGAGGAGAGAGAATAAAACAAAGTAAAATTATGTAATGATTACTAAGAATATATTATAC
>NC_090741.1:109899930-109939930 GCF_036898095.1 Palaemon carinicauda
CTAGTTACATTAATCATTTCTAAGCAGGGAAGCTGTGAAGGGCCCTGAGAAAAGAAAATTACCGTTTCCTTGTTCTCTGTTTCTTTACTTGCGATTATATTAAAACAATACATTTTTCTAAATTGACAATGTAAATTGTACTTATCTACAATTGATATTAAGTCGGCAAGAATTCACCCAATTCGTTAAAAGATCGCCTTAGAGTTTCTGGAAAAGTCTACCATCGGTCAAGAGCCAATCCAAGACGCCAATGACGATCTGATTTCGAATTTGTTGACTGGAAATGCTGGCTGTCAGAAAATATTGTTTTCGCTGTTCAAAATCTGTCATTAGGGTTCGTTTTTTTTTTTCATTTTTTTAATTCTACTTTTCACTTCTTTTCAGTGCTCAGAGGCTGTGATTCTTTCCGTGGTATTATAAATTATTACTTTTTATTATTTTGTTATTCTGATAATTTGAGGAACTGTGTGAAAGAGACTTAAGTTAGCCAGCTGACATAAAACTGTCTGTAATAAGCTTGAACATCCTTACTTCCAACTACTCATCCTCCAGATTAGAGAGACCCTTCCACAATCTGGTAACTTGTGAAATGAAACAATCTAGAATGCTTTATTGTATTGAGCTTTATGATAGAGAAGGAAAGACAGCAAGAATTAACTGCATACACAGTAGTGCGTACAAGAGGGTACAGTCTTGGAAGATCTGATTGTAAAGGTACGTCAAATTATTCAAAATCTTATGCATCATACGTAAATAATTAACTATATGACGTGGTCAGATTTAAGTTATATAGATCAGGAAAAAAAGTAACAAACTCTAAGTTTTTTTCTCCAACAAATTAAAAGGAGAGTTAGCAGTTGGAGACAAACCAGACAGGTAAAAAATATTCGAAAGAAAGTAAAATGAAATAGTTAAACTATTTCGTCAGACTTGATTAATCACAGAAAATCTTAGAACACTTTCTCAATAAGTATTTTTTTGTACACACTGACGGATTTTTCTTAACTAATCTTATCAGTTAATTATCTTTCATTCCTCTTTCGTCAGATCTTCAATTTGCATTTTAGTTTATTGATTCTAACATAAATGTTTGTTTGCATGTTTCTTCCACTTGGAATTATGATTGCATTTTCTTATGATTTCCAAAGCTCAAAATTATCATGTTATCTAAAACTTCTCTCTCTCTCTCTCTCTCTCTCTCTCTCTCTCTCTCTCTCTCTCTCTCTCTCTCTCTCTCTCTCTCTCTCTCTCTCTCTCTCTCTAAAATCTTTATTCTAGTCCCTAGTTTCTTCTCTTCATTGTTCTTTGTTATGTTATATATCTTCTGCTCTTTAATCTAAGGAAACTTGTCCTTCTGTCTAACTGTCTGTTCATAGGAATGTCTTTTGCTTCTGTGTCCTTTATGAAGCCTCCCAAATGAGCAGGCTTTTGTTTTGTGGTCAAAATCTCAGAAAGAGTTCTTTTGTGACGATTCCAAAAGACTTGTTTTAATTGAAACAAAATGCTAAAAACCTTGCCTTGCTTTCTCTCCGGATCCTCTGTACAATTTAATTAGTTTTGTTGTTCAGGAAAATAAAAACCTCATAAAACTTTTTATTGTTCACCTGAGGAAAAATGGAAAAAAACATTTTGTATTCCAAAAGTATTCGTCTGAGAGAGAGAGAGAGAGAGAGAGAGAGAGAGAGATGAGAGAGAGAGAGAGAGAGAGGAGAGAAGAGAGAGAGAGAGAATAAAACAAAGTAAAATTATGTAATGATTACTAAGAATATATTATACTATCAGAGCCATAAACTTACATTTTAATAAGAATTTCAATGGGGATTTTACTCAACTTTTGAAAGTTATTTTAAATATTAAGTTGATTTTAATCTTTTGGCTAAAAAAATATAAACTCCACGTCTCCTTTATTTATTCAACTATGAAAACAATTACTTTTATATGTTTTACAATAATTTTTAATAAGTTAGATAATAACAACTGTTATTTTTATTTTCTCTCGCCAAAAGGAACTTCATTGTTATTTATCCTTTGCAGATTGAAGAATAAATTAATTGATTTTCCTATATCAAATGAATAATATATTTTCTGTGAGAAATTACATTGAGTGTAAGTTATTTCACTTCTTCTTTTGGTGAAAGTAAATTAACAGATGTTTACTTTTATTAAATACAGATGAACTGAACATGAACAATGAGGAGAACAATTCAATGCTCGGTTAAGTTTACTCATTCAGTAAAAGGAATTTAATTTTCGCTCCTTCTTTGTTAGATAAAGATTAAACAACTCAAATGAACCCTGTAAAAGACGGAGTATAGGGGGGGGGGGGATGGTAAAGCATACGAAAGTAGCTTCCTTAAAAAGAGCCCTTGTTTATGGGGAAGTGAAGGGGCTCTTTCAAGTATATGGGTTTGTGTGTACGTGTACTCAGAGAGAGAGAGAGAGAGAGAGAGAGAGAGAGAGAGAGAGAGAGAGAGAGAGAGAGCTGAACTCAAATAACCAGAACTCTTGCTATACCTTATACCTCCTCCGGCATCTTATGATGTAAAAAGAAGGAGAGACAAACATTCTTTAGTTGGTGTCGAAGAGGCCAAGAAAAACTGACTTTTCTTTTGAGAATTATTCTTATATTATTGGAGAGCCTTTGGAGAGAATTTTCTGAAATAGACTCATCTATATTATATCCAGATCAGAAAAGTTAAAAAAGATTAAAACCAAAGAAAATTGAAAGGGAGATCTTAGAGAAAAACTTACTTAATTAGTAATAGTTATTTTGAAACGAATTTATAAGTTCATGGGTAAAATATGGAAGAATGTTGTTTCACTTGTGTAAGGAAAACAATATACCATTATTATTATTATTATCATTATTATTATTATTATTAATATTATTATTATTAATTTTAGTATTTTTATAATTAATATTATTATTATTATTATTATTATTATTTTTATTATTATTATTATTATTATTATTATTATTTTATTTTTATTATTATTATTATTATTATTATTATTATTATTATTATTATTATTATTATTATTATTATTATTATTATTATGTACAAAGATATTTAATGATAAAAGATTGAAATTCTCCCTTAAGAAATGAAAATATGTTTCTATTCTAAAACTTAAGAATGTGAATAACTTCTTTCTGAGAGAGAGAGAGAGAGAGAGAGAGAGAGAGAGAGAGAGAGAGGAGAGAGAGAGAGAGAGAGAGCGAGAGAGAGAGAGAGAGAAGAGAGAGAGAGAGAGAGAGAGAGACTATAACTTTAGCCATTCGTCTCAGCGTGAGTTTTCATAACACTTAGGCTAGGTCATAATTCCTTCAATTCTATTGAATCCTACTTTATGGAACATAATGAGCAGTTATCGCGATTTTATGTATCTATTAGCGTTGCCCTATTCTGAGGGTTGTTTAGTAATTTCAATATAACGTATTTTTAAAGGTTATTTGACGTGATTTAGTGAATATTCATTGCAATGTCAATAAATTTAAACTTCATGGAACAAAGTTTTACATATGACACTGTGATGTGTTTCTGATAATATCTGTATGAACCGTAGTAATTAGTCATTTTAACGTGATTCATTTTCTAACGTTACTTTGAAGATATTTGTCATTTTTTCATTTTGCATAACATTGTTTTGTGTGATTAAATAGTTAAGAAAACTCCTTGATTTTCATCGTTGAGTTAGATATATGTCTTTTTTTTTTTTTTTTCCGCCGCACATATGTAATTATCAAAGTAAATATAGAGGTATTGAATAACGAACAAATATTCGAGTAAATATCATAGGATAGGATTTTGCAAAACAAATCATAAGTAAGTTTTAGTCTTATTCCAACTTAATAAGTTCGTCCATGATTCATTCCCTGAATTATGTTGAATAAACTTCGTTTCTGTCTCCCCCTAATCGATCCATTAATGCTTATGAAGTTTGGCATCAGGCTCTCTAAGTTCAGAAGAATATTAAGTGATAAAGGTGAATACAGAATCGGAGTACAGGACTCAAGCAGTAAAGTGGGGTGAGTATGAGAAAATAGATTGTGGAGGGATGATCGAAGCACGATCAAACTCAAAATTACCTAAGTCTTAGGTATATATTCGATTAAAGAGGAATATTTACTGAAGAGATTTATTCTTGAAGAAAATATATTCTTTTTGATTGGGGAGTTTTACCAATATTATGAATAAGAGGACGTCGAGGGGATATTTACTTTTGAGATTTATCAACAACAAAAAAGAAATAAATAAATAAATAAAGGAATTTTATCTCACTCACGAATTTTATCAAAATTAAAGTCTATCATCTAAGCCTAATGTGACACAAAACCTTCAGTGGAACTAAAAAATCCTCTCCGGTTATGCAAAGACCCATAATTACTATTAAAAGAATGTAAGGGTTTTGATAAAGTCTATGAATTTCATACATCATGTATCTAATCTACACTTTATCTCAACCATTTTGAAGACCCTCCTTTCGCAATATTATAAATGGACAATCAGACATGAGGGATTTTCTTATTATTATTGTAGTATCAGAAAGAGAAAGATGGCAAGTAGCCACATAGGTACCATTAGATAATTGATGCTGGACAAGAAGGTCAAATAAATTCAAGCTAAATAATTCATAAAAAGACTGGCTTAAATCGGTTCTGCTAACAGTGAAGTGTAGTGTGAGGTATACAAATAAAAATAACGTTACAGTGTACGATCGTGTGTGAAACATAGGCTGTGTAAAGGTATTAAAATATTTAGATAGCAACATATTAGGATACTATTATTTTATGGTATTGAGATAGTAATATATCATAATATGGATTTATTATGAGATTAAGATACAAGAAATACAAGATATATAACATGGAAAGATATAAAGGCAGTTGAGCGGTTATTGTAGTGTGTTTAATTTCTAACAAGCTGTGCGTATCAACAGTATATATTAGTAATACAGTTCTTATACTTTCTCTATTAATTGACGTATTTCACCAATTATATCAATTCGTGTTTAATTTTACAATAAAAACACGAGGACAATATATCTCAAGAAAATAATATTAAAGCAAAAATCATTAGTAGATGAAAGTGTAAGGAAAAGATAAACGGTGTTTGGAAATATTTGATTTATTAAGAAATATTTAAAGATGGTAATCATAAATATCGAGAACTGCATATCTAAATTTTAGATAGATGGGCCATAAAACAATAAATACCAAAAGAGAAAAAATATGTAAAATTATTGGACTGATAAGCATGTGAGACTCCCTCTGTCATCTCAAGGACTTTGCTTCGTAGTATCACTGAAACATTTTTGGAATTTAGAAAAAAATATGTAAAACAGATGTAATCTTATATCAAAGATGTAAACATCAACCAATCACAGGCAACTATACACAAATAAAAATAATTTTGCCCAACAAATTAAACCACTGCTCTGCATCAGTTAAAGTTCATAAATACTGTACGCTATATTGCCAAAACCGATCACTAGTTTGCATAACGTAACGTTCAGAAAAGAGAAAGGGACAATCGGTATCACTTGTGCAGCAGCGGCCTCAGTGTTGCGAGAACTCGTCTCGAAACCAGACGTGAAAGTAACCGAATCCTGTAAAATTATTAACCAAGTTAAGATCTTCTTTTGCTACGGTTTGGGAGAGCTTGACGCTACTTAAAGCTCATATACTTATTGTAGTTTATTTATCTGCCTTTTACTATTTATTAACTAGCGGTCAGTCCATATTTATCTATCTATATATCTAGCTATATATATATATATATATATATATATATATATATATATATATATATATATATATATATATATATATATATATATATATGTGTGTGTGTGTGTGTGTGTGTGTTGATAGTGATATTTTACCTAAACGAGGAACACCAGCGAATAATTTGAGGAATTTATTGGAGGCCTCTTCAACCGAGAGGTGTTGGCAGATCTCTATTTACTCTCCCACAAGGAGATTTTCATTTTGTTCCTAAAGTAACTTTTGATTCTAATGAAAAGATGATATATATTGATAACGAATCATAATACGCAGGTAGATAGGTAGTAGCACCAGCCACTCGAGATTGGATCCCTCTCTCTGGTTACGGTTCATTTTGTTTTTGCCTTCACATATACAGTACACTATGGCCTATTCTTACCACATTCTCCTCTGTCCTTATACACCTGACATCACCAATATTACCAAATAATTCTTCTTCGCTAAAGGGGTTAACTACTACACTGTAATTGTTTCGTCCTGGTAAGGGTAGAAGGGTCTTTTTAGCTATGGTAAGCGGCTCGTCTAGGAGAAGGACACTCCAAAATCAAACCAGTGTTCTTTAATCTTGGGTAATGCCATAGCCTTTTTTCCAAGGCCTTCCATTGTCTTGAATTAGAGTTCTCTTGTTTGAGGTTACACTCGGGTAAACTGTTCTATCTTATTTCTCTTCCTCTAGTTTCTTTATAAATTTCGTATAGTTTATATGTAAGGGATCTAGTTTAATATCACTACTGTTCTTGAAATATTTCTTTTTAATTGTTTATTCTTCTCATGTAGTTTACTTATTTTCTTGTTTCCTATTCACACCGTGCTATTTTCTATGTTGGAGCCCTTGGGCATCATGCTTTTCCAACTAGGGTTATAGCATAGCTTGTAATAATAATAT
Organism: Palaemon carinicauda; assembly: GCF_036898095.1. Classification (NCBI taxonomy): domain Eukaryota; kingdom Metazoa; phylum Arthropoda; class Malacostraca; order Decapoda; family Palaemonidae; genus Palaemon; species Palaemon carinicauda. Next base: position 109,906,605 of record NC_090741.1, read on the forward strand.
GGTTTGAAAATTCTTGAAGGAAAACCTGTGGTTACTTCTTTATAATATAGATTATATCAATTAATTGACTTTGTCAGGCTAAAGTGATTATTCCTTTTATAAATATCTCCTTCATGTAAGAATTTTTGAAAAATGTATTGCATATTGAAGATATGGAGTTTTCAGGTGAAAATTATATGGCAAAATGTAAGCCAATGACACCAACTGAGCTCTGATGCAAAATACTTATTTATTACGCGAAAAGAAATTGAGAGAGAGAGAGAGAGAGAGAGAGAGAGAGAGAGAGAGAGAGAGAGAGAGAGAGAGAGAGAGAGAGAGAGAGAGAGATTAAACGTGTTTTCCATATTCCTCAATACAAACATTAGGTTAAATTTTTATGTTATTTTACGAACAAATCGTCAGATTTCAAAGTATTTGCTGGAAGAATGTGAAAGGACAAACCTGATTTACTGTAAGTTAACGATTTTCACGACAGCAAAAAGTCTTTTAGGGTCATCTATTTTTGACTAGGAAACAATATCCTTTGACGTTGGCACCAAAATAATTCACAAGAGACAATCTGTTTTGGAAGAAAACCATAATTCTCACTGATATAAAGATCAATTGCTTGACTGGAAGTTTCTGGCCTCTCTTCAGATTCACGATTTCATTTTCTTAAGACTTTAGTATTCACGAAAGATCGCCCTCCTTTTATGCACTCAACTCAAATGCATTTCATTCTTGCAAGTTTGCTGACAACATAAAACGTATTCAGAATTCAAAGTAGAGAAGGTCGTCGCACTTTCACTTATCCTATGAACTTGATAAAGCCAAAAGATATGTAAATATTTTTCTCATTCTTCATATAAGATTGTTTATTTGTTTTTTGTAATTTTTATTGTCTCTATTTTTATTAATCTTGAACAGAAGCGGAAGGGATTAACAATCTTTCACTAAAATTATTCCAGAGATCCCAGAAGGCTCTAACATTCAGCTAGTACTAATCAAAATGAAAACATATGGCGATACACATACAAACACACAACCAAACACACAACCACACAGACGCACACACACACACACATACACACACAAACACACACACACACACACACATATATATATATATATATATATATATATATATATATATATATATATATATATATATATTTCTATATATATATATATATATGTATATATATATATATATATATATATATATATATATATATATATAAATATATGTATATATATAGAAATATATGTATATATATATATATATATATATATATATATATATATATATATATAAATATATATATATTTATATATATATATACATACATATATATATATATATATATATATATATATATATATATATATATATATATATATATATATATATATATGTGTGTGAATATATATATATATATATATATATATATATATATATATATATATATATATATATATATATATATATATATATATATATATATATATATAATTAAGAGAGATGGGGAATCTACTCTATATGTAAAAATAAATCTGGATGTTCAGTTTATAATAGAAGCCTTTAGAAAAAAATATATTTCTCAGAAAACGTCCTCCGCATTGAACCCAAGTGTTACCGATGACCTTCCTCAACATTAACTGTATTGGCAATAGAAAATATAAACGATACTGATAATTCCCTATCATTAATATCATACGAACAACAAAATATCTAATCGTTTTCTCTCTTTATACATATGCTTCGTTCTTTATTCTTTACGTGATTTTGAATGTTTTTATAACAAATCATTTATCATCTATGAACAAAAAGATAATAAAAATCTTGCTTAACCATTTTGGAGACTGCTGCGAATTTGAGACAGTTTGAGAAAGAAATCTCTCCGTCTCTTTCTACCTCACATTAAAAGCCCTCCTTTTTAAGAATGGAAGAAGGAAAGGGAAAAGAAAATAAAAACACCAGGAATGAACGGAAACAGAAAATGCAAATTTGTGTTCAAAAGTATTTTTTTTTTCTATTCAAGCAATTGAAACATCGCAGGAGGGAATTACAGAAGCTCTGAAGCTGTAGTTTTCAAATAAAAAAAAAAAAAATCTAATGCTTACTTCCAAAAGTACCATTGAATGACATACATTATACTGTACGCGTATGTGTGTTTGTGTGTATGCGCGTTTGAGTGTGTGTATCACCATAATGTTTTTGTTTTTATCAGTACGAGATGATGATTGTAACCTTATGAAAAAGTTTTTAGTTTTAAAAATGTCAATTCTCTAAAAAAAAAAAAAAAAAAAAAAAAAAAAAAAAAAAAAAAAAAAAAAAAACCCTTTCTATTCATATTTGCTTCAACCGAATGCACATCCGTCGATTGTTAATCACGAAAGTTTTCGATTGGTAAAGTGAATGAAATAATCTACAGATAACTTCTAATAATTTCGACAGCACTAATTTCACTTCATTTATCTCACTTTTGTTTTATGTCGTTTTGCTTATATTGAATCTACATTAAATTTTCAGGATAAAAGAAAAAAATTCTATGATCTTTTTGCTCCTACACTGATAATTAGTTCTCTTTTAATTAAAAATGATACCACTGAAAATTACTTATAAATAATATATTTTCAAAAGACTGAACTCATGATAATAATCATAGGAAAAATACTTGTACGTTTGCGTATCAACCACTATTAAAAGTTTTAATTAATGATAAACCTAAAAATTCGTTTATTCATATATATATATATATATATATATATATATATATATATATATATATATATATATATATATATATATATGTGTGTGTGTGTGTGTGTGTGTGTGTGTGTGTGTACCTTGGAATTACCCCTTTCATTTGAATGCAAACGTACATTCTCCTATTTTCCAAAGATATAGAATATATGTAAATATATGTGACACGTGACAAACACCAGCGACCGGACACCTCAAACCTCCGCCAAGGCTGAGGTTCTTATTGCTTCATTGATCCTTCCTCGCCTAAAAATTATATCTTTATCACTCTCAGATTTTAATAGAATTTTTCTCGACAGAATAAATGTCATTAAGAATCCTTACAAGTCTTTGCTTACAAAATGTAGGTAGAAAGTAAATCCAGATATTTGTTTCTCGATTTCCAGAGACGATAATAAGTTGAGAAATATTTGTTTTCAAAAAGCACAAGAAGAAGAAGAAGAAGAAAAAGGTTTATCCTGCCACCGAGAAGCCTCGAAAAACTGTCCCTGTTTACTACAACGGAACAATTGATTAAATTAATTCTCTTAAAAGTGTAATTAGCAACTTTGCCTCATCGTTGCAAGAACTCATTGCGAGAGATGTTATGAAACCTGTCAGCGTTTAATAATTTATGATCATCTCGCTAATTGGGAGAGGAAACTTAAACCAAATTACTAATGATCAAGTTAATAACCACCATTAATAGGGAGATCTTGAAGGACAACGTTTTGTTTTTGTTGTGTTAATAAATATTATAGTTGTGTGACCTGGTAATGTATTTGGGGAGTTTGGCTGTGATCGAAATAGATTTCCATCATGAAAGAAAATATCCCTCTACTTCTACTTAATTTTTTATTAGTAAAAATTTCCTTCTTGTAATGTTCATGAATTTAGAATTATGAAAAAATAATATTTAAATGATATATTTACAGTTCCAAATGACAGTGTGAGTCTCTTCGTATTATAGAAAATCGTCTTTTTTTATCGTTCTTTTCAATATAGATTTTAAATATTTACATTAATTTTCTGTAATTGCTTTTCGTTTTCAGTTTTAAAGAACAATGCCACGTACCAACAGCTACAGCCGGAAAAAGGTTCAGCTAACCTATTGCCTAGTGAGTTCATGAGAGCATGGAGGAAATGCATTATCTTTTATCAAGAAGTTTTGCCTGCTTTCGTCACTAGTTTTTTAATCTATATATCGGTTTTGTTTGTCTTTGTATTGTGGGAATGAGGAATGATATGACACAGTATTCCCTGGGTCAAGCACACTCTGGTCTCACCATCAACGGTCTCAACCAACAAACCAACTGATTCGATGTCCCCAATGTTAGGTGGTGCCTCTCCCTACTAAGATGGTCTCTTATAAGGAAGACTCAAGGCCTATTGGAGTGGGAAGGGGTGGTTGCTGGTGGGAAGTCATAACCGATAGTCGGATGGCTATGCATTTGCCCGGCGTTGGAATGTTACCGTGACCCTTACCTCTTTTCCTAAATTCATTACGATTAGAATTTTGTCATTTTACCGGATTTAATACTAATTCCCGCAACGGTAATTGATATTAAATGAAAAAGATTTTTTTTTTTCAAAGAGTCATATGATAGCCACGTGTAATCAACTGAGGAGCAAATACTTATAATTTTGTATAACACCTTTTCAATATCTGTTGCTTGTGATAGTGAAAATCAGAATTCACCCTCAACACTTTCCTTATTCTATTATGTTTACCACCCAACAAATATTGAAGTAACTCTAATACGATTATTTTACATATTCGCTCTATATCTGTGGGTGACATCACTAATAAAGTTTCAGTATAGATCATATGTCATATGCCAAAATGATTATAGTAAAAAAAAAAAAATCATTGATGTAAGTGCAATAATCAATAATTGACAGAAATAACATTATCTTTGCAATAAAATTTGTGAAACAGGATGCCAGCATGAATGAAAATGAAAATAATAATAAAAATATTCTGATAAAAGACCGTCTCTTAAACATGTGTTGTAAAAGATGGCAGTTCCGTCTTTCGCGTTAATCTCTAGAGAAAATTTTTCATTCCTCTAATCATTCTTTTCCTGTAGTACTGTATTATATCAGTAACTGGAACATGATTATAATACATGGGAGGAGATAAGGTCTATGTCAAAGGCACCTTTTCTTTTATTCGGTACACGAAAAATAGAAGACCAATAATAAATGCAAGTATAATTACTCAACAGTCACTTTATATGATATAAACATAACTTTGCCATAGTGCTAACACAAGGAACTCGACTCATAACCAAGAAGACATTAAAGAGTAAGGGCTTAGTTGGAAGATTATATTAGGATACTGGGTCGTCAAGCTGGGTCCCTATTAGTTGGAATTGCCTCAAGGGTGGAGGCAGTGATTGCTGGAAGGCCACCGTCTCTGGCTATTCCTCATTGGGGAAGATCAGTCAAGAGTAATTATCAAGATTAGTGTCCAGGTCGGAAACATCTCTTTCGGGGGCAGATCAGTATCATAATATTGGTTTCTGAGTCCACCAGAGACGTCAAATTTAATTTAACCTCCTTGGCAATTGAGGGGATTATTCAAAGTTAGGGTGGAATCAGGCCGTCTGCACGTAAGAAATAAGAGAATTTCCTGCGTGGTGTTTTCTTGTTGAATGTACTAGGCTTCTAATGTCCGAAGGCAGCTGCTGTCGGAAACACTATCATTGATATTATCGTGCTCCCTTGTTATGTTACAGATATGGACCTATAAACAGTGCATTTTTATTGTTCCTGGTTGCTCGTGGGGGCCAGGACATCCCGTTACAGGGAAATTTGCAATGGTAATTTAGTATGTCTTGTTCGGGTTATCCTACAAGGTAGGACCAGCGGGATTTCTCCTAATTGAAGATGTTAGGTTTCTGAAGAATGATAGTAAATTATTATGTTGACTTCAGTTCTTTCTTTGACTGAAAAAAAAAAACACTGACTTTGATGATATTTTTTTATGGCCTTTCCATCATCAAGGTAGTGCTTATGCATAAGGCACTTGTATTATGAATTAATTTTGGGTGAGTTTTCTGTATTTGCTGGTGGTTTACTAGCGTAGCATTTTTCAATGAACTTCTTAATTTCTCAAATGTATTTTATTTCTAAAGAAAATACTATTAACTAAAACTTGCTACATCTTGTCCATTTATTCGTGTGTGCTTCTCCAAGAAGATCAGTGTGAAAAGATAAGAATGTATTTATTTTACCTGTCCTTATTTTTTCTATGAGCATAATTTTACGATGCTAAATGAAAACTTATTTTTTCTCAAGGATATATATATATATATATATATATATATATATAGATATATATATATATATATATATATATATATATATATATATATATATATATATTTATATTTATATTTATATACATATATATATATATATATATATATATATATATATATATATACATATGTATATATATAAATATATATAAATATAAATATATATATATATGTATATATTTTTATATATATTTATATATATATATATATATATATATATATATATATATATATATATATATATATATATATATATTACTGAATATAAAGCATGAGTCTATTCAAAGATAATGAAAATGTACAGAATCTCATTACTGTTAATATTACTTAGATTACCTAACGCATCAACATTCTAATACTAGCGCTTCTTGATTTTGCATAACTTTATTCACCTACGATACTTTATTACTTAAATATTCTTAAGAAGAACTCACAGCTTCTGCTACGAAATTTTATAAGCTGTAATAGACCGAAGAAGGGGTGTCGGGAATGTCGGAAGAAAATAAGAATAGTCCTCCAAATTTGAACATTATTCAGACAATGAATCATGGACGAACTTTGTAAGTTGAAATAAGATGAATGCTCTTGTTGCACTTAAAATGATCATCAATGCGATTTGTGTTAAAGAAAGAGCAACTTTTACTGGATTGTGATTTACTTATTCAATAGTCTCATGATTGGAGTATAATTACAAAGATTCAGGCTTATCTGCTGTAACATAATTCTATAAAATGATCAATAGCTAAATCACTGCTAAGTAAACATCAAATATTTTTCTCAGGGGTTAAACAGAATTTTAATTAATTTCGTTTAATCAGTTTCATTAAAAATCAAAGGGTATTTAACAAAACCTTATAGATAGTATTTTATCAAGATAAAAACTGTAAAATGAAACATTAAATATTAATATCCAAAAGGTTATAAATAATTATCAATACATTATAATAAAATCAACCTATCGGGAAAAGATTATTTGATAGTAACCTATTGAAAGAAAAATCTATTGCAATATCCAATGTTCTATAAGACGGTTAATAAGGTCTTCCCTAATAAGGGTACCATGAACACTAATAAGAGTAATTAAGAGAACCTATTTAGATAATGAGTAGGATTATTACAAAATTTATGCAGCGCAGACCGTGACGTCTAAACTCTGATTACAGTGGAAATAGTTTCTTAGAGTTAATAGAAGGGATGACATATCTCAAGAAAAAAGAAAAATCTGTGGTATATATAACGTTAAAGAGAAAGCTCAGGAAGCTTGCCTATGCTACTATGGCCATGTAGAGGCTGCAAAAAACACAATGGGGTGTTTTGAGGAAAAAAAGTTGTCATTCCGCAAAAAGAAAAGAAAAAGGAAATACAAGGTTAATAATGTACATTAATTTTTACATCACATTTTATTGCTTCATAATCCTCCAACAATAGCTAATTTTGTTTATATTATCCATATGATATACATACAATAACTCCTTGTAGTGTATTATGCATCTGGATATCATTATTTACGTGTACAAGGTCTTCTTCCTTAGTTGTGAAAATAACATACATAGTTATTAGTACATTCATTCATATTAATGCCATCCAAACAAATACTGTCAGAGTTTAGGTAACAACGCAACTAAACACTAAAAAGAATTCTCGAAAGCTCGCTGCCATATCAGTTGCAACGGGAATGAAGTGAGGCTAAAACTGCTCTGAAGCTTCCTGAGAAAACTATATGGAGGTTAACCATCACTGCATGCAGACAATTCAAGACAACGATCATGCACTGCAGAAGTTGGAAATTGATGAAGAGGCCAAGAAGGGGTTAGACCAGAGTACAAAGCAAAAACTACTCTCAGAAGTTTTCTGGGACAAAAATTCTTGATATCATCAACTACTAAAGCCACTGGACACTACAATAACTATGGTTGGAGGGGACGATAAGTATTTTTCAATCGCCACGAACGTTTCGTTTCACAATATGTTTAATGAAAGCGTCGCTGAAACTCAATGTCCAACTATTCATTTAGTGTCTTCCATATTAGAATTAACTGTTTGTGTAATTACTATGGATTTCTTCTCATTATATAATCAGATGAAACTACCTACTGCGAAATAAAATCAGCAAAAAAAAAAAAATACTATAGTTTTAATGCATTTGGTTCATCAAAAAGGTCTTCGAGGTTCGTGACCCGTCAACTATATGTAAAAAAAAAAAAAAAAAAAAAAAAAAAAAAAAAAAAAAAAAAAAAAAATTGCAGTGATATAGAAGTATTGTTTATGATTCGACGGTGTTTGGCTTCCTAGTTTATTATGCTAAAGGTGAATTGAAATATTTTGAACATACATGAAAAAATTAGTTTGGACACGATCATCAGAAACTATACTTCCATCCCTGAGATATTTTGGTAATCTGCAAGTAAGTTTGCAAAAATTAAATATACTCCAATAGCGGCTAGGTAAAAAACAAATAACTATGAAAAAATCTTTTAAAAAAATCTCTAGCAACTAATAACACTAAATACTTTATTCAATTAAAGGCTTGACTGCTGTCGAAGTGTATGATATTGCTGAGTGTTAATAATATTTTATGTTTTTGGAAATTATTTCCCATTCTCCTATGTTTTAGTTTCTGTGAGATTTTAATATGCAATTATGAATCAGTCTAAGAAATAGCCGATGGTTATCCTGAGATCGAAGTGTTTAATATGAAATACTGTTCTATTGCTGTTGGAATTTCTGCATGTGTTTTAGATTTAACATTTAAGTGTAATTTTATTTTATCTTATCCATTTAAATTTAATCCTATAAATATTATTTTCAAAATAGTTAAATGTTTATTATATTCTCCATATAACATTGAGCTATATGACTGTAAGATTAATTTATGGATCTAATCCCATAACCATAACCAACCTTTATATTGTATATTGTGCAATAAACATCGAGCAAAGCGTGAACATCATGATCAATATTACAGAATGGAGTCCAAAAGTATTATTTAAATCCTATTGTTAGTGTCATCATCCAGATACAATCTATTAATGAAAATAGAAATATAATTAGAGTTGAATCATTATTAATTCTATTCCAGTTTAGTAATCACAGGAATATATTTTCATCGTTAATAAAAGTAATTTTGAAAGCGATGCATTGACGCCCACATTAAATTTCAGGCCATATCTGAAGTAGAGTTTTAGAAATAGCTTGACTTTTTAGATGGGAATCTTGAATAAGTAAATCATAAAATTTTTCTCTTATAGAAAAAAATCATGAAGAGAAGAAATATCTTTTTTATTGCATTACAGAGGTTTTCCCAATGAGTGGTCCAACTCGTAAACCACATATTTTTGTATATTAATTTTTTCCCATATGACGTATTATGATAAAAAGATACAATATTGTCATAACACTTATCGTAATAAGTGGTTTATACTTATATATCAACATATAATTCCGGCTTTTTTTACTTTTTTTATTTTTATTTTTTAACTAAGTATACAACTTAAAAAGATTTATTCTGAAAATTCTGATTATTGAATTTATTTTGAAATAAGGAAAGATGTCTTCGGAAAATTCAAGACCAGTTTTCATCAGTGTTGATAAGGATTCCATTACTTATGATTTCTTAACCGGTTTGATCTTATTACCTTAATGGAATCATATTTGAAAGACTCAAATTATCATTAAAATCTTTCACTTCTCGTTCGATTCTCTCTTCAATCATGGTCCGAGAGTCATTTTTAAGGTAATCTTATATCCAGAGAAGATATTATTAATATTGTTACAAGTTAGATTATAACCATAGTTGGAAAAGCAAGATGCAAGGGCTCCAACAAGGAAAAATAGCACAGTGAGAAAAGCAAACAAGGAAATAAATAAATTACCAGAGAAGAATAAGCAATCGAAATAAAATATTTCAAGAACAGTAATAACATAAAAAAAGATCCTTCACATAAAAACTATAAACACTTAAAAACACAAGAAAAGAAATCAGATAGTACAGTATACCAGAGTGTAGCCTAATCAAAAGAACTCTACTCAAAGACAGCGAAAGGCCATGATACAGAGGCTATGGCACTAACCAAGACTAGAGAAATGTGGTTTTGATTTATTATTATTATTATTATTATTATTATTATTATTATTATTATTATTATTGTTATTATTATTATTATTACTTGCTATGCTACAACCCTAGTCGGAAAAGTGAGATGCTATAGGCAGGGAAAAGAGCCCAGTGAGGAAAGGAAACGACAAAAAAATAGAATATTTTGAGAACTGTAACATTTAAACAAATATTTCCTATATAACTATGAAAACTTTAACAAAAAAAAAAAAAGAGGAAGAAAAATGAGATAGAATAGTGTGCCCGAGTGCTTATCATAGGTGTTTTACCCATACCAAGAGGAAAGTAGCCACTGAACAATTACAGTGCAATATGTAACTCCTTGAGCTAGGAAGAAATGTTTGGTAATTTCAATATTGCAAAGTAAATGAGGAAAAATGAGACTGCAGTTACAATAGGCCTGACTATTTGGTGTATGTATAGACAAAAACAAAATGAGCCGAAACGAGAGAGATGGATCCAGTCTAATACAGCCTGGTCAATCAAAAGGGCCAGTAAGTCTCCAGCGATAGTATCTCAACTGGTGGCTGATGCCCTGGCCAACCTGCTACCTACTTTGTAATTAAAATGGAGCAATTCTATATATATATATATATATATATATATATATATATATATATATATATATATATATATATATATATAAACTGTATATACAGAGAGAGAGAGAGAGAGAGAGAGAGAGAGAGAGAGAGAGAGAGAGAGAGAGAGAGAGAGAGAGAGAGAGAGAGACCTAGTAGTTAACTGGCCTATCATATCAGCCTTAATCTTTTACAAAATTAGCTATTGTAAATAGGTTCAGAAATTAGCTACAATCTTTCAGCTCAGATTTTAAACCCATTTTATAACAGACATATTTTTGTGCTCTGCCTCTGCAGTGGGAGTTTCAAACTGCATTTGGTTGCTGGCGATTGAAGATATCATTTCTTCATTCTCTTATTAGTCTTCTGAAACATATGCCAGTTCCAAAGTTCTGGTTACCTTTATATGTACATATACATATATATATATATATATATATATATATATATATATATATATATATATATATATATATATATATATATATATATACATATACATATAAAATGTGTGTACGGGGTATATGTAATTATGTATATATTGTACATCCATAAATGTACAACATATATATATATATATATATATATATATATATATATATATATATATATATATACATATATATATATATATATATATATATATATATATATATATATATATATATATATATATATATACTGTTTGTAGTATGGACCTTAAGTTAGCATTTTCATCTACCAAGCAAAGGTATAATCTAGGATATTTTAAGGTTATATTTCAGAGCTTTTGAAAGAAACGATGGGGAAATTAGATGTAGCATGTTGAATTATTTTGGCCCATCTTTTATTACATTCTGAACGATTAAGGAATAAAAATTAAATTTCATGAAATATTCTTTAGAATTATGTTTTTTCCTTTTCAGAATAAGAAATCTAAGCGTTAAAATGAATGATATATGATAAAAAATTAGGTGTTTTACTTGACAAAAGAAGAATTCAATTTTCTTAAGAATTCATAAGGTAAATGAATAAAACCAACTCCGTCATCTCCGGAATATTTGTTTTATCAGGGATTTGAAAATACTTCCAAAAGTGAGAGAAATTTTCTTCACAAATTCAACATTAAAGACAATTGTCCGCTGGGGAAATGAAAAGCAAGTGCACCGTAAACCTACTCCGCAATATTTACACCTCTTGAAACTCAACACAGTCTTTGGGACGCAAAGGGAATTTCATGTGTGATGTGAGCGTTTGTATAATTCCCTCTTATTCATTACGGGAATTTTTTGGATAATTTGGTCAATTAAGATTAGACTTAAGGATAAAAATATTATTTGGGTTTTTCAAATGAAAACAACTATAGAAATGAATTAGAAGCCAAGTTCGTCTTAGAAGAAACTTTGTGATTTTTTGAAAAAAAAAAAAAAAGAAGAAAATAATGAGTCTCTTTGGTAACCAAAAGACAATCCAAAAACACGCGAATTCAATTCAGTCAGTATATATATCCATAAAACCTACAGACCCAATGGCTAAACTTTTCATGTGTTCAAGGAAGGTCAACAGCTTTAAAATATTTTAAAATATTTCTTTATATTATCAATTGTTTTTCAATGTATACAAAGAACACCACATTTAATTTTCAATCATTCTGGCATCGCAACTTATGTGGTTGTTGACGCTGAGGCAGCCCAGGAAAAACTATCAGTGTTCAGCATTTTATCTTTCAAAGTTACATGTCAGGCTTTTAGTTTTATCTGCTCCATAAAATCTATGAAAGTTATACCTCCCCCCATTTACTCAGGTCATGATTTTCTGTGAATTTTCAAGTTGGGGAAAGCTTCCGGAATACTTTGGAATAAAAGCTATTAGGTCTGCAACGACTACTCGCTAACTTGAGGGTCTGTGTCCATTTATTAACAAGCGACAATAATCTACTGTTATTTAGTACGGATCAATGAATATGGAAATGAATTTCATAAATTTGTTTCGAAGTTAATCTGTTATAAAAAAATTTCTGGAACCTTTAAAGAGTTTTCCTTGGCCTTCTTTTTAATATTGTTTTTTTTTTTTTCTTAAATAATGGATTTCATAAATCTTTTAAGGTTTATCTATTTTTTTTATTTTTTTTTTTCTAATATTTCTGGCCTTTACCTATTTTGCATTTTGATAAGTGTTGATAATTTTATTCCTTACTTTTGGTTTTAAAACACAGGACAAGTATTTCTTGCCTGTCATCGCCCCTGTAAGTATCGAAGCAACACATCAAGAAAAAATATCCTGATTCATACGTAATCAGATGCATTACGCTTAGGATGTTCATTATAATACTATTATCTTTCTTTATTAAAAATTACATCATAATTCATGGATTTCTGGAATTTTCTAAACATTCTTTTCACAGAGTTTCGCGAGTTCCATCTTCCTGGAATGATATAGAACAATCTTGGAATTTAAAAATTTTCTGTGTTTAATATTTTCTCTCTTATCCTCTTTCTATTCGTTTAGAAAGAAATTTAAAGAGATTTTATACTTAGAAAATTAATAATATTCCTCAAAGTTAATCATTCCTTCCCCTAGCACCATGGAGTAATCGCTTTACTTCATTTTTCAAAAACAAAATATTTAAGACGACTAATCTTTGCATTATTCATTTAATGACTGTTGTTCCTATTTTAAGTATTTGTTTACAAGACCACGCTCTCCATTTACTCCAGAGTAATGCAATCCTGCAGCTCTCCTCTTCTTGTACAGTAATTAGGAGGTTCTTTAAATGTTGGCAAAGCAAAAAATGACAGGATATGTTGAGCAAGGGGAGAGTGGTTATAAAAGATCTAGTTCGGTTTCCTCACTAAACGACATAGAGTTAACATCGTAAACCTACTCAACCGAACAGAATTCCTGATACCGGCGTACATAAACAGAAGTTCTTGATGCCAGTGTACATTGGATATATATTCTAGATATATATTAAATTAAAAATGGATTAATTAATCAAAAGTGTCCATATAATATGCCATTTACAAATAGGGACACTTTTGAGTAATCACTCAATTTTTGATCAAGTATATTTTGAATATACAGTATATCAAATGTACGCTGGCATCACGAACTTCTGTTTATGTACGCTGGCATCACGAATTCTGTTTGGTTGACTATGTTGACATGTCAGTTCCAGGTCGTTTAGTAAAGAAACCGAGCTAGTTTGTTTTATAACCCCTCTCCCCTTCCTCAACATATCTTGCCATATTTTCCTTTCCCAGCATTTAAAGAACCTCCTAATTACTATACAATAAGAGGAAAGCTACGTGACTACATAATAAGGGAGTAAATGCAGAGCATGATTTTGTAAACAATTACCTTATTATAATTTAAGACCAAATGTTTGGAAGGATGCTCGTATCTCTGTCTTTAGAGCTGACGCCTCCCCAGAGAGAGGATTCAGAGCATCTCTTGTCCTAAGCAGGGAGTTATGTACCTGGTAATCATAAGACTAGTATGGGTTGCAGAAAGTGTGAAGAATGACAGGGGGATAGCATCGTTGTCTCATTAAAATTTCGATAATATGAAAAGTTTAACATTATTTGGAGTCATCTTACTATGGCGAACTTAATAGAAGGAAATCATGTTCTTCTGGCACATTTGTTTATTTAGATGGACGTGGGAGTCCTGAGAATAGAGGTGTTAACTCCGGCCGTTGATAAGGCCTCATATAATACTTTGCTAAAGGAACAAACTGCTGATGGATGGAAGTGAGAGAGAGAGAGAGAGAGAGAGAGAGAGAGAGAGAGAGAGAGAGAGAGAGAGAGAGAGTGTATGTGTGGGGGGCGGGCCGGGTTGAGGGTGGCCTTAATTTTCCATAAACATTATGACGGTTGTAAAAAATGGATTTTGAGAGCGAAAAGGTGAGCCGTCGCAAAACTAATGTTCTTTCTCGTTGTTTTCTTACGAGCGGAAATGGGATGAGATCGTAAAGAGTGAAATACGATATTACATCGTCAGCCACTTAGAAGCAATACAAGCTTTGCCTGACAACCAATCTACTTACAGAAAACTATACTCTACGGAGACAGCCATCTGCTCTGTTGTAAATTATATTGGAAATGGTGGATGAAAATAAATGTGTTATTTTGATACTGTTCGATCTCAGTGCTGTTTGTGATACAGTTGTGCATGAACTGCTACTAAATGATCTACGGTCCATCGACGTTGAAGATCAAGCCTTCGAATAACCAACCAAAAGACTACTTAGTTGGTAGAAATTACTATGCAAAAATTGGAAACTCTTATTCATCATATGAACCCTTAAACAGAGGGGTACCCCAGGGTAGTGTACTTGGCCCAATCTTATTCTGCATCTATAATATTTGTCTATCGAAAATGCTACAAAGGCATGGCGTGAAGTTTAAAATATTTGCAGATTATACACAATTTTACTTCTCCATAAACGATATACATGACACTACTGAAACTCTAAACCGAATCCTTGATAGTGTTAGAGAGTAGATGACATTTAAACAACTGAAATTAAATGAGAACAAAACTGAATTCATGGTGGTGGGCAAGAGAAACAGCGTGAGAAACTTATGCGGTATTAAAATGACCATAGATAAGGACTCGGTACTGATATCGAATAAAGTTCGAGATCTAGGTGTATTGCTTGACTGTAACCTGTCTCTATATGTCCATATAAATAATGTAATAAAAACTGCTTGTTATCACCCAGGAGATATTGTGTTTATAAAAAAGTACCTGGACGAAAATTCTGTAAAGAAACTTATGATAAACTGTGTTATTACCAGGATTAACTACTGCAACTCTATCTATTACAATTTACCAAAAGTGCAACATAAGAAATTACAAAACGTAATAAACAAAGGAGCAAGACTGATAAGAGGTGTCCCACCTAGAGAAAGGATGACCCCTATACTAATCGATTTACACTGGCTGCCGAATAAAAAGAGAGTTGAATTTAAAATATGTAAGATAACCCTCCAAGTTATCAGAACCTACCGTCCAAAATACTTAAGAGAGTTGCTACATATTGCGCAGGCAACAAATCGTGTCGACACGGGAATAGTTACAGATAGCTTCAAACTTTTGAAACCTAGATTTATGTCTACTTTAGGCTCCAGCGCCTTTAAATATGCGGCCCCGAGACTATTTAATAAGCTCCCACGAAACATTAGAATGATTGAATACATTAGGGCTTTCAAGAGGAAACTGAAGACTTTCTTATTTCATGAGTCCTTTCAAAATGACGATTTAACGGTAAATGAACAATACGCGATATGAAACGTTAAATACTCTGAACGAACAAGGTAAAACAACAGCGGAGGTCCTGTAGAGAGTGGGGTTCTCCTGCTGTATGGGACCGGAAAAGCAGCCATCAAAGTAAGTAAAAAATGTAAGGAAATTAAGATCATCAGATAGACAGGAATTCTCACAAAGAGACTTTTCGTTTCTTTTCTTGTTCGTTATGTACAGTGTGTTTGTCTTATATATCATGAAAAGGGGAAAGATAAAGAAAAATATTAATATTCATAATGTGTTTCTTTTCTATTGAATCGTGTCACTTACCAATAATCCGATTTTTTTAAAGTAAATTCATAACTTCTGGGAGACCCATAAAGGTAGAAATAAAAACCCTTTTTACTTTTCTTTTGCATTTTTTGTCTGGACTTTGAAAATTTGCTTTTATATATCAAACACAAATTATTTGATAAATCCTATTTTTATTCCTTGTGTTATTTCAATCAATATTCTATCCTATTATTGGATAATAACTCAGAGTTTTTAGTCTGAGGATATTCACACATTAAGCCATACTTTATAAAAAGAAAGTAGTTAGGGGAAATAAATGAAACAACAATAAAAACAGGATTGTGACAATAGTCCACGGGCAACAGACTCGACGTGTAGATTTCTTTTCAGCCAGAAAAGGGCCAGGCTCTCTCCCCACTGACTCCTCTATGAGGTTGTCGATGTGTGAAGGCGGAAGCCTACCTTTAAATGAGCTACGGAATGGTACGTAACGTCTTCAGGGTCTGGATGGACTTTTCAAAATTATCTTACATTGGATTGGTAACAATTTTGTCGGAATTCCTCATTTGGTAGTTAATAATTATATCCATGATTTTTATTTAGTTATAGTTAACACCTACTTCTCCCTTGCAAATGTACAGACAAGTATAAGGAACACCCTCATCAGGTATGTAATTCTGAAAACAACGAAGTCTAGAAATTTATATTTAAAATCTCTCTCTCTCTCTCTCTCTCTCTCTCTCTCTCTCTCTCTCTCTCTCTCTCTCTCCATATACATGAACTAAGAAGAATATATGCATTAGCCCAGTCAACAGAGAGACCCCACAAATAATGACACTACCAACAAAAAAAGAAACAACACACAGCACAATACAGCTAACAAAGTGATGAGAAACAGTTGTGCTGTGTTTTGAGTCTCATTTCTAACAGTTTTAAAATTACAATAATGTGTGAAATAGGAGCTAATTACGAGAGAATATAATTCTAAAGCCATTGCATGAAATCCCAATACGCTAAGTTGCCATTTAAGGCATTTGCATAAATATGGTCTATTACGTCCGTCGTAAACATCGGTTAATTTGATCATCAAAACAATTATTACCTCTTTTCTTTTAACTTCTATACTTTAAAAATTTACGTCAATGATAATTTATGTAAAAAAGTTCCCTGTTTTGACGTTAAAATCTAATTTATATCATAAAATTAGGCGGTTTTCTCTTCCTTATAATCCATTTTTTGTAGCAAGCAACTTAAACTTAATCAATCTTAATAATTTTCACATATCAAGTTCTCTCAGTAATCGACATGATTCAGCTCGGCAAATATTCAGACTTTTTTTTCACTCTTTTCTATCTTTTGTTATTGACAGAAAATCGATTATTATTATTATTATTATTATTATTATTATTATTATTATTATTATTATTATTATTATTATTATTACGAGCAAAGCTGCATCTTTATTTTGAAAAAAAAAAATGATGCTAAAAATCTAAGAACATAAAAAAGGAAAGTAGAATAAAGAATAAGTATAAAATGTAAATAAAATAGAAAATAAAACTACGATAAATAACAAGGTAAAATAGGAGAAAAAACTACAAAACGAGTAATAAGTAGAGTAACATTTCATACGAAGTTTTCCATTCTTGTTTTGTCCATTAACTGAGACGAAGGACCCGGAAACACTGATCTTAGCCGGCTGTTAGTTCACCATTAAAGATAACACATAACCTAACATTTGTTCAGCAGAGCAAAATGTGACTAGGTTGGGCGAACTTAAATACCGTCGAGACAGATGATATCTCGGGAAAATTGCACACGGGGGGGAGAGAGAGAGAGAGAGAGAGAGAGAGAGAGAGAGAGAGAGAGAGAGAGAGAGAGAGAGAGAGTGTTACAAGGATTTTTGATTTCTCAAAGACTTTTTGGTCCATCCGCGGAAAACTCCATTTGCTCCTTGGTAGAGCATTTAGAGAGTTCTATTGATCTTGTCCTACTTATTCTTGAACTCGTTACTGTGTTCCTGTTTACTACGTCCGCTGGAAGTCTATTCCAAGTATTTGCCAATTTGTATGTAAATATTTTGCCACATTGTGTTGGGATGTATCTTTTCAATTCTAGTTTTTATCCGTTACCTGTGGACAGATTTGTGCTAAGCGTGAATAGATTGTTGTAATCTACATTTGTTATTACTCTGAAAATTTTAAATGCCTCTATTAACTCCCTTTTTAGTCGTAAAGTTTGTAGATCAAATACGTTCAAACGTTCCATCCTCCGTCTGTATTCAAATTGCCGTGGTTTTCTGAACTAGTTTGGTGGCCCTAGCTTGTACTGCTTCCAGTCTATTTGTATCCTTCTGACTACATTGAGCCCAGAATTATTATTATTATTATTATTATTATTATTATTATTATTATTATTGATTGCTAAGCTACAACCCTATCTGGAAAAGCAGAATGCTATAAGCCCAAAAGCTCCAAGGAAAATAGCCCAGTGAGGAAAGGAAATAAGGAAATAAATAAGAAATGAACAATTGAATAGAATATCATAAGAACAGCAACAATATTAGAATAAATCTTTTATATATAAACTATAAAAAACAAGAGGAAGAGACATGAAATAGAATATTGTGCCCGAATGTACCCTCAAGCAAGAGAAATCTACCCCAAGACAGTAGATGACCATGGCACAGAAGCGACAACACTACCCAAGACTAGAGAACAATGGTTTGATCTTGCAGTGTCCTTCTCCCAGACGAGCGCTTACCATAGCTAAAGAGTCTCTTCTACTGTACCAGGAGGAATGCAGCCAATAAACAGTCGGTATCAAAATTGATGCAACACATTTCAAAGGATTTCGTTCGTTATTCACTAACTGGAAACTACTATGCGTATCTCAAAAACTTATTTCTTTTTTCCTACATTGAAAGCTCTATCAAGCAAGATGAGCTAACATATGATGCACGCATATCATATATATATATATATATATATATATATATATATATATATATATATATATATATATATATATATATATATATATATATATATATATATATATAAGAATAATAAGCAAAAATAATATAATAGAAATTATTTCAAAGAATAGTAATTACTTCAAACTAGAGAAACGAAACAATTATAAAATTTTCGTTCAACACAGCATGACCAACATTACCTATGTATATTTCAAGCAGTGTAGAAACAAATATTTAAACTCATTCTGAATTATCAATTATGTTAGCGAATACGCATGAAACCATGCAAGTATCAGTTAAATATAAAGGGAAACTCTTCATAACATTAAGCATAATTAACAGTGAATGGACTAATTTAACAGAGAAGTTGGTTGGGTTGATAATTCTGATATTCGCATTTATGAACCGACGGTTCGGACTCTTTTCAGCTTTGTCTTCAGTTTTGGTTAACGACAAACACGTAACACTATTTACCCAACTAATGAATTACCAACCGTGGCCTACTAGTGGTGGGAGGCTGGGTGTTGGATTTTCCCTAATATCCTCATCGCCAGTCCGTACCACTGTACTAGAGCAGGGGCCATGACCCCATTCCCCCATCATTAATTTTAGTCGCAGCCTTCGGACGAACACAGTGATCATTGAGAGAATTAACGTTTTGACACAGAGTCCCTCGTAAAGGTGCCAATTAGTAGATTGTTTTACAATTATTGTCATCGTTTCTATTTGATGATAAGAATCATTGATTAACTGTAGAGTAACAAAAGACATTTCCAAGGTGAATGGTCAATGTTAGTTGCAATAATGTTTCATAAAGAAATAAACTTCTTCGTAGAAATATTTAAGGTACCATGATAATAATTTTCACCTCCAAGTGCGTAAGCAAGGAATAATGTGATTTATAAATAAGCTCTCTACCTTTATAGCATTATCCCAGAAGTTCTCTTGATTTCTTTAAAAAAAAAATCAATGAAAGTAAGCATCTAATAAAATGGAACATAAATAAGACACGCGTTGGTTAAAAAAAAAAAAAATACTAAGAAAAATAAAATTAATTATATGCGCGTGTAAGTGAATGGTTAGGCCTATTTCAATAATCAAGGAACTATATTTCCCAGCTTGTTATTTAATAAATGGATGGTTGTAGCCTAAACATGATTCTCCATTCATTAGATTTCATTATCATGAGTTTTATGAATACGTTCTTGGTTTACCACAATCTATAAACTTGTTTAGTGGGAACGTCTTATTGTTGAATGTTACTCTCGTGTATCAGTATATATATATATATATATATATATATATATATATATATATATATATATATATATATATATATATATATATATATATATATATATATATATATAATTTTTTCTCTCAATAAACAATTATTGAATGAACACTGACTATTCACTTAGGAAATGTCTTCTGTGGTTCTACAGTTAATCACTGATACTTATTTTCCGATAAGGGGAATGACAATAATTTGAATACAATATGCTATCTGGGAACCCCCGTGAGAGTTTCCAACGAACTACCTACAATGAAATTTGTAATTTGTTGCATCAGTATTGACGCCGACTGTGCAATAACTGTAGAAATGAAATTATGAACTTGATTTTACTTGAAACTCAGATGATTAAAATAATATTTTATAGTAACTTTTCCTTTTCTTCCCACTGTGAAAAAGTCATCTCTTCTCACTTGGGAAGAAAATCAAAAGAAGAAATTTTCTGAGTATTGCGATTCCTTCTTATTTAGTCATGATGTTAATCGGTAGGACTCAGAATGCGGAGTTTGTTTGTATATGTAATTTATGTCATGAAATCTTCCTGTCAACAAAGAATTATTATTTCTCTGCTGTGTGGATTCCTAAGATATAGAATTTCAATAAGATGAGCCAACTCGCTGTTTATAACATCCTATTTTCGGTATAGTAAACAAGTATTCTTTTTCTTCACATATTTACTCTTAGATATTGTTGTTATTCATATTTTTCATAGTTTTTGTTTCAAAATACTTTTGCCATAGTTCAATGTCTATGATCCACATGAAATCTTACTGGCATACTTCATGTCCGTAATATTTGAATACGTTCTCTCCTTTTTCCTTCTGTTGCTGGTGTCATGTGGTGAATATAAAGGTTTGAGAAAGGAATTGGGGTTAAATAGATTTTATTGGGAGTAAATTACTATTCCGTGAAAGAAGATAAAGAAAATGTATCATCACACTATCTTCTCAAAGTATAAAACCTTCTTCAATGACGACAGAAAGGTTGAGAGGAAACTTGATGAATATTGATCAATTAACCAAAAAAGGAAGATAATTGAATAGAAACTAATTACATAATCTGAATGAACATATAGGATTCTTCCTTGAATGATGATTAAAATATCTCCATAATGTGTTACACAAGTCTTACCTATTCCTATGTAGTCACATGGTGACAGAAGTATGATAGGTCTAATGAAAAAAGAAATTAAATAAATAAAAAAAAAATAGGAATCGGCAACTATGACGACTGACTTGATGTCAGTAGAATGTCAGACGTTCTATTTCTTGTTACTTTAAGATGAACTTTTAATATTAAAACAATAGATAAAGATAAAATCTCTTCATCTTTCAATCATAATCAATACATTATTACAACCACAGAATAAAGAAATTATAGTCACTTTCTATTCTACTAAAAAAAATTAAATTTCTTTGAATTATCATAAACTCCTAAAACTTCACATATAAAATTCAAATGGAATTTTCTCTTAAAATGTCATTGAAATTTTCATGTCTGTTTATCATTTCCCATAAAAAAAAAAAATTCTTTTTTCTGAATTGATTTTATTTGTTTCATATGACTGAATTTTTGTCTAACTCCATTTTATCGTTCATCTGAATTTTTTTATTATTTCTCTCAATTGCTTTTAGTGAATGATTGATTAATTTAAAGTTTTCTGGCATCCTGACATCTGAGATCATAGACGCATATTGCTTTTAGTAAAATAAACAATAATGTTTTACGCAAAACCGGTAAAGTTTTACAAAATTGTTTGCTAATTGTCAGTGGCTAACGTCAATCATCACTTCATCATATGTCAAGGAATGTTAACATGAACACTCGACCGGATTCATTTTAAAATGAAATGGATATCAACTTTGATTACAGTTTGATTAATTTGAATTCTTACTCGGTGACAGTTAAGAATATGAGCTTTACCTTCTTATTCTAATTACATTGAAAATACATAAAAGAATAAATATAAACATACGCTCACACAGACTCATATATCTACATATATATATATATATATATATATATATATATATATATATATATATATATATATATATATATATATATATATATATATATATATATATATATATAAAGCTTTGAGTTGTAACTGTTTTATGTTCTAAAGCTTTAGTATGGGTCAATATTTTTTATATACAAGTTAATACATTAAGACGGTATGATTAGATACTTTTTTTTTTTTTTTTTTTTTTTAGAGCTAGTGACTTTTTACTTTCCATAATCTTCTTGATTACCAGAAGATTTCCTTCTCAAGCTTATCTTTATTTTAATTTCAGTCAAATATCCTGGGGAAACACTATCTGTGTTATGCGTATATTTATCAACATTATCTAGAGGTTCGTCCATAACCCTTATTTCTAGTCTCTCTGTAATTTCATCAAAAATTATCTAATTTTTACTCACATTCATTTGCATTCCCACATTTATGCTTCCTTTATTCAAATCATATGGCATCTCTGGAATTCATCCTATGATTCATTGAACAGAAGTATGTAGTTTATAAATCTTAAGTTGGCAGGGTTTCCGACAATAATGTTAATCCCTACTTTCCCCCCCCCCCCAAAAAAAAAATGTTAGAAAGTATCCTAGCCATGCTGTGAATAGTTTAGGAGAGATGGAGTCTCCCTATGTAAATCTTTTTTCAGTATATATATTTACATCAGAGCAACATATCAGAAGATGGCCTCACCTACCTTACTAATCATATGACGGAGAGGATCTTGCAAATCCCGGAACCACTGACTCGGCCTCCTTGTGGGAAACAAGTCCTGATGGCTCAGCGTATCCTGCTTCGCCATTTTCTATAATTCAAATGTCTATCTTTAATCATCTAGGCTGACACGGCGATGGACATCACCGTGTTGAATATCCAGAAAGAACTGGCAGAGACTTCTCTCCCTCCAGACCACAGTTGAATTGCCTTTAATAGAAGTTTTCTCGTTTCGGGAAATCGTTATCAACTGGATTCACTTCAAAAAGTTGGTTAACTAAAGAGTGCTGTGAACGTTGATTCTGTAATTTTTCGTATTTTTCTGCTTTTGAACTTTATGGAATGATCTGTTTCTACCTTTAAAGATTTGTGCTACAACCTAAATCAAAATGTAGATTTATACTGAAATTTATACTTATCTGAATTTTAGTGAAGTGTTTAATCATACCTAGCAATTTAGTAATCTCGGAGATGAGATTAAATTTTGTAAGTAAATATCATTTAGGAAGGCACAGATTATGAAGAATATTATCAAAAAGAACTTAATCTACGCCAAAACTCTTTAGTCGTCTTGGAAAAAGATGATCCTTTGTAAACAATAATCAAGATAAATTATTCAAAACCTTTTTCGTAACTCTTATAATATAAAGTTAATATGCCTAATACACAATACTGAAAAAGCAAATTAATAAGCTATTTAGGTATAACCAAGTTTATAACTTCTTTATCCTGAGTTAAAGTATATAAAAATCGGAATGATGTGATATATCTATAGATATGGACCTAATTAGAAGGCTTCTCCATTTCAGGCATACATACATACCTACATATACCAAGGCACTTCCCCCAATTTTTGGGGGTAGCCGACATCAACAAATGAAACAAAACAAAAAAGGGGACCTCTACTCTCTACGTTCCTTCAGCCTAATCAGGGACTCAACCGAGTTCAGCCGGTACTGCTAGGGTGCCACAGCCCACCCTCCCACATTATCCACCACAGATGAAGCTTCATAATGCTGAATCCCCTACTGCTGCTACCTCCGCGGTCATCTAAGATATCGGAGGCAGCAGCAGGGCCTACCGGAACTGTGTCACAGTCGCTCGCCATTCATTCCTATTTCTAGCACGCTCTCTTGCCTCTCTCACATCTATCCTCCTATCACCCAGAGCTTTCTTCACACCATCCTTCCACCCAAACCTTGGCCTTCCTCTTGTACTTCTCCCATTAACTCGTGCATTCATCACCTTCTTTAGCAGACAACCATTTTCCATTCTCTCAACATGGCCAAACCACCTCAACACATTCATATCCACTCTAGCCGCTAACTCATTTCTTACACCCGTTCTCTCCCTCACCACTTCGTTCCTAACCCTATCTACTCGAGATACACCAGCCATACTCCTTAGACACTTCATCTCAAACACATTCAATTTCTGTCTCTCAATCACTTTCATTCCCCACAACTCCGATCCATACATCACAGTTGGTACAATCACTTTCTCATATAGAACTCTCTTTACATTCATGCCCAACCCTCTATTTTTTACTACTCCCTTAACTGCCCCCAACACTTTGCAACCTTCATTTACTCTCTGAAGTACATCTGCTTCCACTCCACCATTTGCTGCAACAACAGACCCCAAGTACTTAAACTGATCCACCTCCTCAAGTAACTCTCCATTCAACATGACATTCAACCTTGCACCACCTTCCCTTCTCGTACATCTCATAACCTTACTCTTACCCACATTAACTCTCAACTTCCTTCTCTCACACACCCTTCCAAATTCTCTCACTAGTCGGTCAAGCTTCTCTTCTGTGTCTGCTACCAGTACAGTATTATACGTAAACAACAAGTGATTTACCTCCCATTCATGGTCATTCTCGCCTACCAGTTTTAATCCTCGTTCAAGCACTCGAGCATTCACCTGTCTCACCACTCCATCAACATACAAGTTAAACAACCACGACGACATCACACATCCCTGTCTCAGCCCCGCTCTCACCGGAAACCAATCACTCACTTCATTTCCTATTCTAACACATGCTTTACTACCTTTGTAGAAACTTTTCACTGCTTGCAACAACCTTCCACCAACTCCATATAACTTCATCACATTCCACATTGCTTCCCTATCAACTCTATCATATGCTTTCTCCAGATCCATAAATGCAACATACACCTCCTTACCTTTTGCTAAATATTTCTTGCATATCTGCCTAACTGTAAAAATCTGATTCATACAACCCCTACCTCTTCTAAAACCACCCTGTACTTCCAAGATTGCATTCTTTGTTTTATCCTTAATCCTATTAATCATTACTCTACCATACACTTTTCCAACTACACTCAACAAACTAATACCTCTTGAATTACAACACTCATGCACATCTCCCTTACCCTTATATAGGGTACAATATATGTACAAACCCAATCTACTGGTACCATTGACAACACAAAACACATATTAAACAATCTCACCAACCATTCAAGTACAGTCACACCCCCTTCCTTCAACATCTCAGCTTTCACACCATCCATACCAGATGCTTTTCCTACTCTCGTTCCATCTAGTGCTCTCCTCACTTCCTCTATTGTAATCTCTCTCTCATTCTCATCTCACATCACTGGCACCTCAACACCTGGAACAGCAATTATATCTGCCTCCCTATTATCCTCAACATTCAGCAAACTTTCAAAATATTCCGCCCACCTTTTCCTTGCCTCCTCTCCTTTTAACAACCTTCCTTTTCCATCTTTCACTGTCTCTTCAATTCTTGCGCCAGCCTTCCTTACTCTCTTCACTTCTTTCCAAAACTTCTTCTTATTCTCTTCATATGACTGACCCAATCCCTGACCCCACCTCAAGTCAGCTGCCCTCTTTGCCTCACGTACCTTGCGCTTTACTTCCACATTTTTCTCTCTATATTTTTCATACTTCTCTATACTATTACTCTGCAGCCATTCTTCAAAAGCCCTCTTTTTCTCTTCCACTTTTACCTTCACTCCTTCATTCCACCATTCACTGCCCTTCCTCATGCTGCCTCCAACAACCTTCTTGCCACATTCATCACTTGCAATCCCAACAAAATTTTCTTTTACTAACTTCCACTCCTCCTCTAAATTACCAGTTTCTCTTACTCTCACCTCGTCATATGCCATTTTCAACCTTTCCTGATATTTACTTTTTACCCCCGGTTTTATTAGCTCTTCAACCCTCACTAGCTCCCTTTTACATCCACCTACTCTATTCCCCCACTCTTTTGCTACAACTAATTTTCCTTCCACCAAAAAATGATCAGTCATACCGTTAGCCATACCCCTAAACACGTGCACGTCTTTCAATCTTCCAAACATTCTTTTACTTATCAACACATAATCCATTAATGCCCTTTCTACTACTCTTCCATTTGCCACTCTTACCCATGTATACTTATTTTCATCTTTCTTTTTAAAAAAGCTAGCACTTATTACCATCTCTTGTTCAACACATATCTACCAGTCTCTCACCACTCTCATTTTCACCTGGTACGCCATACTTCCCAATGACACTTTCTACCTCTCCAGCGCTCACTCTAGCATTTAAGTTATCCATGACAACTACATAATTCCTTCTACCCAGTCCTTCTACACACCTAGTTAATTCATTCCAGAACTCATTCCGCTCTTCTTCACTTTTCTCACTACATGGCCCATACGCACTGACAAACGCCCAACATTCCCTAACCAACCTAACCCTTACCCACATTAACCTAGATGATATCTCCTTCCATTCCACTACTTTACCTGTCATTCATTCACTAAGCAATAATGCCACACCCTCTCTCGCTCTTCCCCTTTCAATCCCAGACACTCTACCAGACATTTCACCAAACATCACTTCACCCTTTCCTTTCATCTTCGTCTCACAAAAGGCCAATACATCCATCCTTCTACTTCTAAACATACTTCCAATCTCACATCTTTTACTCTCTATCGTACTACATCCACGCACATTCAAACACCCCAAAACTAGAGTGCGGGGAGCAGTCACTCTCCCCCAGCTCCATCTATATATATATATATATATATATATATATATATATATATATATATATATATATATATATATATATATATATATATATATATATATATATATATATATAGGTAGATAGATAGATATATAGATATACATGTATATATATATATATATATATATATATATATATATATATATATATATATATATATATATATATATATACACACACACACATACATATATTGATGTAATAATCATATATTACATGTTTAAAACACATGACGTAATATGTCATTGTGGAAGTAGAAGCTTGTGTGAGAAGTGCTGTAGTCAGATCATAGCCGGATGTGAATAGCATATCTCAGCAATGTAACATTTTTATGAAGAATAAACACAAATACGAACCGTGGGAAAGAGTTGTGTCGCCACCGGATGCAGGTGTCTTCCTATACTAATGTTTAGTTTACATTATGTGTTTAAATGCTGAGATAACTGACTATACGATATCTGTGATATCGATATATTAGCCAGTTCTTATCAATACATCATATGGAATGGTCATCTGACCAAACCAGCTATACTCCTGTGATGGAGATGTTAACACTGTTGTTTTTAAAGAATAAACCATTTTAAAGTTAACTTGATTGACTTTACTTGAAGACGTAACATCCCAACTAACATACCCAATGTGTGTTAAGAACAGTAGCACTAATATATATATATATATATATATATATATATATATATACATATATATATATATATATATATATATATATATATATATATATATATATATATATATATACATATATATATATATATATATATATATATATATATAGATAGATATATATATATATATATATATATATATATATATATATATATATATATATATATATATATATATATATATATATATATATATATATATATATATATATATAGATATATACATATATATATATATATATATATATATATATATATATATATATATAGATATATATATATATATATATATATATATATATATATATATATATATATATATATATATATATTATTTTCCTGACATATTTGTAATTATTACCTTTATATTAAGACTCCACATCCGCCATCTGTTGTTGGGTTATGTCTCCAGACTTATATTTTGGTCCTTGTTTTCTTAGCACCGTTAGTGAATTATTGTAAAATTACTTATTTTTATTGTTGATCCTTGGGAAAACTGACTTAACAGCTTTCCATGCTTCGGTAATTGGAGAGTTCCATAACCTTAGGTGGTGAATACTTGTTTCTTAATTTAAAGTATTGTGATATTGTGCTACTCTTTATAGTGAGAAGGGAGTAATATACTTTTGATTGTACTTATGGTTGTATCTATCCTACGGTAACCATTGGAGACATAATAATTGTTTGATCGCGAGTGACAACTCAAAGTAGAAATAGGTTAACAACAAGGAAAAACGGAAATTCACTACAGTGGGGGCCTGACAAGGATCTGAAGTGAAATGAAGTGATATGAAGTGATTTAAGCTCGTTAGTATAGTGATCGAGTTCAGTGAATTTCCGTTAGTGCACAATCAATAGTTATACCTCCACCGTTGTTGAGCTCTCCCTTCTGCGATGAAGGTGCCTTATTGTATACGTCATTGCAAGTATTATTGATAGTTTAGAGGAAGTGCAGCGCAAGGAATCGGTACTTAGTCACCGCTCTGTTGCCTTGACGTTGCCGACTATCGCTTTTTTGCATTCCTTAGTCACCCCAGACGTACTAGAATGCTTCTGGATTAATTTCCTTGACATTGCCGACTGTCGCTATTGCGTTCTTTAGTCACCCCAGACATATTGCAACACTTTGGGTAACCATCCCCTCTCATCATTCAGGGATTAATTTCCCTCGGGGATTACTGTCCCTCCTTTACAAAATACGAGAACCCAGTAACGCATTTCCTAGTGCTTTGTTAAGTTAGTTTTGTGAAATTGATTTTGTACAACCTCGGTGTACGTTCCTTAGCGTACTTTGCATAGTAAAGTGATAGTTTAGTGAAAGTGACGTTGGGCAACATCCAGTGTATATTAATTAGTGGTTCTTGTATATTCAAGTGAGTTTTTGTGAATAGTGACGTTAACTAGTGCATCATGCGTAGTTAGTAATAGTTTCGAAAAACTTAGTGACGTTGTTTCTGTGCTTTCGTTAGGGTAACGTTCAGTGGCAGTTCGGTGAAATATTCATTGACTATTAGTGTATATTTCTTTAAAGTGGTAATATATTCATACCCGTGACAGTAAGTGTTAGTGATTCGGTGATTTATTGACCATGTTAGTGATTCAGTAATTTATTGACCATGTTAGTGATTCGGTGATTTATTGACCTCGTGTTAGTGATTTGGTGAATTATTGACCTCTTGTTAGTGATTCGGTGAATCGACCATAAAGGGATAGAGATTTAATACTTCTGCGGTTTAGCCATTGGTGATTCAGTGTTTTAGCGATAGTGATACAGTGATCCGGTGACAGTGACTCTGAAAGTGCTCGTAGTGGACCAAAAGTGCTTTTTGTGATCAACCATGTCTTTTAATGCAGAGAAGTTTTTTGAGGACCCTCGGGGGCACCTCTTATCGTTGAAAAATGCCAAGAAAAAAGACCCGCGAAAGATTGCTGAACAAGCAGGGATTCCTGTATTGTCCTCCATGGTGAAATCGGAACTGCTGGGTAGAGTTTTGGATTTCCTGGTAGCCAAAGCTTCCATTTCATCAGAAGAAACTGTGGTAATAGTATAGGACACCACACTATCCATTTACTCCAATATAATGTAATCCTGCAGTTCTCACCTTCTTGCACAGTAATTAGGGGGTCATCTAAATTCTGAGAAAACAATAATCAGCAAGATATGTTGAAGCGGGGGGAAGGGGTTATAAAAAGAAAATAGCTTGGTTCCCTCACTAAACGACTTGGAACTGACATGTCAGCATCGTCAACCAAACAGAATTCGTGATGCCAGCGTATATAAACAGAAGTTCGTGATGCTAGCGTACATTTAATTTACTGGATATTAAAAATATTCTTAATTAAAAATGGATTAATTACTCAAAAGTGTCCTTAAAATATGCAATTTACAAATAGTGACACTTTTGAGTAATCACAATTCTTGCTTAAGTATATTTTGAATATACAGTATATCAAATGTACGCTGGCATCACGATCTATTCGGTTGACTATGTTGACGTCAGTTCCATGTCGCTTAGTGAGGAAACCGAGCTATTTTCTTTTTATAACCCCTTCTCCTCTCTTCACCCCTTCTCCCCTCTTCAACATATCTTCCTAATTACTGCTTTCCCAGAATTTAAATAACCACCTAATTACTGTGCAAGAAGGTGAGACCTGCAGGATTACATTATATTGGAGTAAATGGAGAGCGTGGTGTTTTATATGATTACAGCAACTGCTTCCCTTCGGCCCCTTATATTAAGGAGAGGTGAAGCTAAGGCTATAGAGGATCCAGAATTGGTGAAGCTCAAGTTGCAGCTTGAATTAGAGAGAGAGAAAAAGGCAGCTCGTCAAGCTGAATACAAACTGAAGGAAAGGATGATAGCCTTGGAATGACGGGAAAGAGAAGAAAAGATAAATATGGAGAGACAGCTGGCCAGTTTCAGGTTGAACTAGAAAGGCAAAGAGAGAGAGCTTGGCGAATTTTTTTCCCTCACTAAGGCTCTTAAACTACTACCCCTGTTTGATGAAAAAGAACCAGACTTGTTTTTTTGGTATTTTAGAGGACACAGCCACAACCTTGCATTGGCCAGAAGAACAATATGTTCTACTCATTCGGAGTGCACTGAAAGGCAAGGCTGCTCATATAGCTTCGCAAATGTTAGAGGAACGAGATTATTATGTCCTGAAGAAAGCTGTCCATGATGCCTATACCATTACAGCTGAAGGGTATAGGCAAATGTTCAGGAACTCCATCAAAGGAACCACCCAAACTTATTTGGAATTTTTTCAGGTAGAATTAAAACAGTTTAAAAGATGGCTAGAATCTGAAAACATAAATGCCTTTGAACAATTACAGAAGTTAATGGTACTGGAGGAGTTTTTGAGGAGAATTCCTTCCAACATTTCTATGTACATCAGAGAACGGCAGGAGAAGGGGGAGAAAGCCGCTCTTCTTGCTGATGAATATCACCTCATCCATAAGGTCAAGAAACATAACTCTACAGATCAGGCAAGTATAAATATTTATTGTTCCTTCTGTAAACAGAAGGGACATGACATATAAGACTGTCCTAACCCCCGATGTCAATTTTCTAAGGTTATGCAGCCTTCTCAGTAAACAGCAGGGAATAGACCAGAGACTACTCGGAGCAAAAGCCAAAGAAGGATTGTTCTACATTGTTCTCAAGTCACAAATGACTTCTCTGATTTCCTTTGCTCTGGTACTGTCAATAATTACCCTGTAAAGTTGTTAAGGGACACAGGATCGTCACAGACTATAGTAAGTGGTAAATTGAAACCTCTGACTCAGCCTACTAATAAATATGTTACCATCACTGATTTAATCAGTAAATTAGTGTTACCTCTGGTTAATATGCATATAGATTGCCTTTACTTTACTGGAAGAACCGAAGTAGCCTTACTGGATAGAGATTTGCCTTGTGAGAAAGCTGATATTCTGCTAGGAAATGATTTAGCTGAAAGAACTGTCTTACCTAATCTCATTATTTCTCAACCAGGGAGTGTTATAGAAAATGAGCAGAACCAACAGGAAGTTCTACCTTGCCAAGCCACCACTCGTTCAGCTGCTACTAAAGCTGCAATTGGAGCTCCCACTGATGACGACACCTCAAACTCTTCACCGAGCTTACCAGACTTGGTTGGTCTCCATCATGATGATTTCATGAATCTTCAGAGATCAGATGATAGCCTTAAGGATTGCTTCAATAAGGTTGAAAATCCTTCGGATAAGAGCCATAAGTTACCCTTATTTTATCTAGAGAATAATAATCTCATGCGTCATTACAGGTCTCCTACACTGACTTGACAAAGACTCGTGGCGCGACTGTCATCAACTTGTTGTACCCGGCAGCCTCCGATCTTCAATTATGAAATTAGCCTACTCTGCTGAGAGTCGTCTAGGCATCACGAAGACATACAGGTGCCCCTTAGAAGATTTCTACTGGCCCACAATGAAGATGGACGTAAAGAGATTCGTAGAGAGGTGTTATGTGTGCTAAGTTCCGGAAGACCTAATGAAAAGATACCATCAGCCTCTCTAGTGCCCATTGTGGTCCCTAGTACACCTTTTGATAAAATAATTATAGATTGTGTTGGGCCTTTGCCAAAAACTAGCCGGCGTAATGAATATATACTAAGTGTTCTTTGCCCCACTACTAGGTTCCCTCTAGCATTTCCACTTAAAAATATCTCTGCTAGAACCATTATTCAACAGCTGATTGAAGCCTTTACATTGTTTGGTTTTCCCAGGGAACTTCAAAGCGATAGAGGTACCAATTTTACCAGTACATTATTCCAGAGTGCTCTCCATCAGTTTAATATCTTTAATGTTCTTTCTTCAGCCTATCATCCTCAGTCCAATGGGGCCTTAGAGAGAGTTCACCAGACTCTTAAGAATTTGCTACGACGCTACGGAATGGAAACTCAGAAGGAATGGGATGACGACCTACACTTACTTCTGTACATACTTCGAAGAGTACCAAATGAGTCTACAGGAGTTTCTCCATTTGAGATGATGTTTGGGCGAAGACCCAAGTCCAACCTCAGCATGATAAAAGAATAGATACTAAAAAGTTCTAGGATAGAAAATCAGGTAAGCCTTCCCCAATACTTGAAGTCCTTGGAGGAGAAGTTGTTGCATATCCATGCCTTCGCTCGAAAGAACTTACAGCCTGCTCAAGAGCTTATGAAGGATAGATATGACAAGAAGGCAAAGGTAAGAGTTTAAGTGTGGAGATAAGGTGCTGGTATATCACTGCGTACCTGGCTCTCCCTCAAGAGAGAAATTCATGGGA